>NC_088201.1:203106194-203363579 GCF_037126465.1 Ornithodoros turicata
CTTTTCTTTCAATAGGAGGCAGCGAACAATTGCACGTGGAACCCAGCTCTCCCCTTCCGATCTGTTTTGGTTTCGGTGTGTCTACCAACGTCATGATGACGTTTCTCGGGTAGAGGTTTATTGACGTCATAATGTCCGACAGCGCCACGAGTTTGGTAGAGTTAAACTACGTTCAAAGCTAGTGGCGAACAAGGTCGCGCCCGAAAGACGGTCTTGAGCGGATTACGATGGTCTCTGAAAAGGACGCGACCTTCGGTCCTACTTTTCTTTCAATAGGAGGCAGGGAACAATTAATTGCCCATTCGTGGAACCCAGCTCTCCCCTTCCGATCTGTTTTGGTTTCGGTGTGTCTACCAACGTCATGATGACGTTTCTCGGGTAGAGGTTTATTGACGTCATAATGTCCGACAGCGCCACGAGTTTGGTAGAGTTAAACTACGTTCAAAGCTAGTGGCGAACAAGGTCGCGCCCGAAAGACGGTCTTGAGCGGATTACGATGGTCTCTGAAAAGGACGCGACCTTCGGTCCTACTTTTCTTTCAATAGGAGGCAGGGAACAATTAATTGCCCATTCGTGGAACCCAGCTCTCCCCTTCCGATCTGTTTTGGTTTCGGTGTGTCTACCAACGTCACGATGACGTTTCTCGGGTAGAGGTTTATTTGCTACCTAAATGCGCTGTGACGTTGGCACAGCAAGGTCCAAATTCATTCGTTTGCACTGCGCCTCTGGCGCTGTCCTCAAATTAGTAGCAGTATTAAAACAGTCTGAAATCACCCAACTGTTATTTACATGGCTTTCAGAAACGTGAGCATTCATCATCAAGATTGGGATCACTTGCAAGAAATCGCACGAAACAGTAACCCATTACAACACATTACATCTGTCATTGAAAGCGTACCGTTGATCATCAACACAAGCCCTAATCAACGAAGCTTAAACTCATGGGGCACGTATCCGCAATGTCCAACCACCGAATAACGACGACTAAACATTTTACTTCAAACAGTCATCTCCGGCGATGGTGTTATTCTGTCCTTTCGTAGGCTAGGGTCTCGTGATTTCCCGTCTAGTTTGCCTTTCTTGATCCAACATCGGCGAGAACGAGTTCCATTAAAGTTGTTACATCTTACAGACTAGATATACAGGGTGTCCACGCTAAGTGTTAACAGATTTCTTTAAAATATATCAATCACTTTTTCCGAGATGAAATCAATTGCAATATAGCATATGCTGAAGGGCACTCCCTAGGGGAGCATTAACAGACTCCTAAGGCAATGTCTTAATTAACTTTCAATAATTAACTTTTTAGTTATAAAAGCTACGAAGTTGCTCCAATGAGAACATCTGATCTCTTCGGTCACCAGATACCAAAACCGTTTTCAGAACAAAAATCCGTTCGGTAGATCGTCCGCAAAAAATTCGTGAAGGAACGCCTTTTTTTTTCTTTACTTGGTTTATTGCGCATCTTCAAAGAAGCGGCTTTTCTTTACCCCCAGTGTGAGAGAGTGAAAGAGCACAGTCCGCCTCATGCGTCGAAGAATAGCTTTAACTTGCGGAAACAAAACAAAAACACAAATATATCGGGTGACCCTATCGCGACTGCCCTTATCTTGGGCTGCATTTTCTGTTTTCTTTTAATCGTTTTCCAGGACGCAAGAGGCGATAGGGGAGAGAGTTGAGTAAAAGGGCAGAAACAGCCCAACTTCAACCTGAAGTCCGTAGAATGAAACTAGGTCGGGGAGAACTGTTGCGCTTCTACCCGTTTTCAAACTTTTTTTCTTAGAGTGTATTCGCAGGTTTCATGCTATATGGTGGCAACCGTTCTATTTTTGCCTCGCACTGAACAACGTTTGCTGACCGAAATTCTAATGAGACAACCCACGCTTTCCAAGCAAGCAACAACCACGACAGTGCCCGAGGCGGGGCTCCTCAGTGTTCTTTAAAAAAAAACGTGCCACACCCGTGTCACCCAGGGGACGTAGTGCCATACATCAGTTAAACTTAGGGGTTCCTATATTAATGGCTAGCTCTGCAAAGGACATGCTGGAGAGAGGTGGTCAACATGAAGGCAGCGCAGTATGTACTATCTCTCGGTACGACAAGTACTCCTCATGTTTTAGATGCTGATGACTTAGATGTAGATCGTGTTTTAGATGTTAATGTTGGACAAAATGTTGTTTGCCTGTTTCTCGGAGACATTTCCTCCGCCAGAGACAAAAACAAAAGTTGTACACAAGTAACGTTGGCATTGACGTTGCTCAATGCATGTGGAATGGGTCACGTAGAATAAGAGGGTGTTGATGGGACTACAGGATTATTAACTCTACTTGCAGGACTCTATAAACGGCGACTTGAGGAAAAGGCGGTGCCTCGGTGTGGGTTAACTGCAGCAACACTCCCAAATTGTTCCTCCAAGGAATCCTTTTCTCAATTTATTGGAATCAACAAACCGCTCGCAGGCTCGCGTCCTTCGTGCCACATTGACACAGCCGTGGGGAGGATATTTCGGAGACGGATACGCTACACATATACCTTGCCTTGGGGAGTTTCGTCTGCCCCGAAATGTAGCACTATTTCTTCCTGGTAGGCTCATGGAATTCTTTGAACAGCTCACATGAGAATGCACCAGTTCTGGATAACTTAATGATCGCCAAGCCAGTGTCCAGGATCAGGATCAGGGTCGCCTTATCCCTTTTGAATCAGGGCAGAGGTCGTGTAAGAGCTTCACAGGCGTTGTGGATATTTGCATTCAGAAATCACTTCTATATCCTATTATTTATTTACGTCGCGACACCCCAGCGTCCCCCACACACCGTCGCTGGTTACTTCACTGACTAAGAATAAGAGTTGAAATAATCTGCTTCTGAAGCCAACCAGCTTCTGAACCAAACCAGAAACCAAGCTTCATGAAAACGAGAATGTGTGTTAATACCTTGTCTGGGGTCTCACTTTGGCATGCACCATCTTGTCAGCACCATTTCGCTTTTGTCGACATAATAATAACCGAGGAACATCGCTTCTGTACATAGTATGCCTGTATCATTGCATGTCATCGAAAATACAAAGAGCGGAAGTGACAAAAAAAAAAATCCCGTTTTCGTTCGTTTCAAGGTCCACACATATCGTGCATGCTCACACCACTAACATGTACAAGACAGTTGGTAACACGATGGTGTAGACATATCGAAGCAATAAACCTCTACACGAGAAACGTCATCATGACGTTCATAGACACACCGTAATCAAACAGATCTGAAGGGGAGAGCTGGGTTCCACGAATGGGCAATTGTTCGCTGCCTCCTATTGAAAGAAAAGTAGGACCGAAGGTCGCGTCCTTTTCAGAGAGCATCGTAATCCCCTCAAGACCGTGGCTTTCGTGGGCGACCTTGTTTGGTGCTTTGAACGTATAGTTCAACTTTACCAAACTCGTGGCACTGTCGAACATTATGACGTCATTTGTTTCCAAACAGGTAGAGGTCTATTTAACACAGGACACCAAACTCACAGCATGCTCGCACCATGCTCGCAGGTGGCTGTACAGAGGCTGGCGTGTGGCAGCGCAACCTCACCCTAATATACCTGCTATTATACAGGGTGTCTTTCCTTTTTTTTTTATACAGATTTTTCATTAAAAAGCTATAAGGGCTATAGATATCCTGATTTCACTTCTATCATCTCTGAGCCGGTGGACGTTCTTAGCCATCTGTTGCTCAACCGTCGAAGGTCTAATTACCTAAAAATGAAATCTGTCAATGATCACTATAGCGATGTGAACAAATTGTAATGTATTCCACAACAGATGCTCGAGACCAAAAAGGTAATTCTCAGGATTTTAGTTAAAAGTTGATATATCTTGCAGAATTATTTTTTATTTCAACGGTTTAGCAAACTGAAGGCATACAATAAGTACAAAAAAAGATGTCACAGGGATAATGAAAAGGGAATATGAATTTTGCTCATGAATATAAAGATGGGTTGGTATTTCACACCCGTGTGATGTCCTTTCCCCGTTTGTTTGTTTGTTCCTTGGCACTGGGTACAGTATTTGAGATTTCACATGCATCTCCACCCAACGCAGCAACAGTTCAACTCCCTTCAAGCTCAGTTTGTTCATGTGTTCGAGTCTCAAGAGAAACATCTAAGGAGAAGAATCAGGAGAAGAATCCAAAGGAAATAAGATGCTCTGGCATACAGATACAGATAGAATCTGTACAAGGTCGCAAGGGCTAGAGCTACCACTGAATTCTGCAGGACAGAGATCACACCTATTTCTCCCCTGTGCATTGCCATGTGCTCCATTAGGTCGCAAGGTTTAAGGACAGAACAGAGCAGATACTTGGATGCCCTCTCTCTTTCATGTGGCCGTGTCGTCTGCAGTTGTACAGCTTCTATCCCGAGTGTGTCATGCCTACTTATGAAGCCATACGTCCATGCTCTGCTGGTTCTCTGGCTGGTGTGTGTATGTCCGTGCTGTGGCTGAACTCTGCAGGACGGACGTTGTACCTCTTCGCACCCATATAAGTCCACCTATGGTATCCCCGGAGGTTTGTGATCTAGTTCAAGTTCACAGGACACAGAATGCGGACACAGAATGTACGGCTTTCGACCATGCGTGTCTGCTTGCATTGCCCCAGGTCTGGACTGTATCTAAATTCTGCACTAGCACGGCATCATGCTCATGTGTGCCTGCTTGTGACACTGCAATTTCGTGCTTTGGGTGAACTCTGCAGGACAGAGATCACACTTGTAGGGCTTCTCGCCAGTGTGTTTTCGCTTGTGACACCGCAGCTTCGAGCTCTCTATGAACTCTGCAGGACAGAGATCACACTTGTAGGGCTTCTCGCCCGTGTGTGTCCACTTGTGGCGTGACAGGCTCTTGCTACAGCTGAATTCTGCCGTGCAGAGCTTGCACTTGTATGGCTTCTCACCTGTGTGTCTTCGCTTGTGGCGTGACAGGCCAGACCTCTGTCTGAACTCTGCACTACAGAGATCACACTTATAGGGCTTCTCACCAGTGTGTTCTTGCTTGTGGCGCGACAGGTCAAAGCTCTTGGTGAACTCTGCAGTACAGAGATCGCACTTATAGGACCTCTCGCACATGTGTTTTCGCTTGTGATACGACAGCCTCGCGCCCTGGCTGAACTCTGCAGGACAGAGATTGCACTTGTAGGGCTTCTCGCCCGTGTGTATCCGCTTGTGGCGTGATAGGCTTCCGCTACAGCTGAACTCTGCAGTACAGAGATCACACTTATGGGGCTTCTCTCCTGTGTGTGTCCGCTTGTGACTCAACAGGATCGAGCTGCGGCTAAACTCTGCAGTACAGATGTCACACTTATAGGGCTTCTCGCCTGTGTGTTTTCGATTGTGGTATGACAGACTCGTAATGTGGCTGAACTCCGCAGGGCAGACATTGCACTTGTATGGCTTCTCTCCCGTGTGTGTTCGTCTGTGGTACTGTAGGCCTGCCTTGTCGCTGAACTCTGCAGGACAGAGGTCGCACTTATGGGGCTTGTCACCCATGTGCGTCCACTTGTGGCGCAACAGGCTTGAGCTACGGCTGAACGCTGCAATGCAGACATCACACTTGTATGGCCTCTCTCCCGTGTGTGATCTCCTGTGACGCTGCAGGGTGTCCCTCTTCTTAAACTCTGCAGGACAAAGATCGCACTTATTGGGCTTCTCATCTCTGTGCGTCCGGCTGTGGTCATAGAGGCTAGAGCTATCACTGAATCCTGCAGGACAGAGATCACACCTATAGGGCTTCTCGCCCGTATGCCTTTGCTTGTGACATTTCAGGATTGCGCTATGCCCAAACTGTGCAGGACAGAGGTCGCACTTGTATAGCCCCTGACTCGCATGTGTTCTCTTGTGATCTCGCAGCTTCTCATTCTTGCTGAACTCTGCAGGGCAGAGATTGCATTTGAATGGCTTCACACCTGTGTGCTTTCGCTTGTGATGGGACAGGCTCATGCAATGGCTGAACTGTGCAGGACAGAGATCACACCTGTAGCGCTTCTTGCCCATGTGTGTCTGCTTGTGATGCCGCAGGCACATAGTGTGGCTGGAGTCTGCAGGGGTGAGATCGCACTTGTATGCGCTCGCTGCGCATGCAAATGCACATATCTTGGATTTGTGCAAGCTTACTCCCATGGAATGTTTTGCATGCACTTGCAGAGTTGATGCATGACTGATTGCCATGGAGCACATGTCAGAGGTAAATGTCTTTATTTTGTGAGGTTTGAGATCATCTTCAAAGAGCCCAGTGTCAATGCACGTAGCCAAACCAACACTGCACTTATAAAGCCTGTCTTTCGCATGTCCGAACGTCGATGACCTGCCCGCCACGTGGGTCTCTGAAGATTGCTCTGTGGGTTGACAGTCGGTAGTGGCATCGTGTGCATCGTTTTCGACCCGCGGTTCAATTGTTGTTGTGCAGGTCTCAAACTGTGCACTGGAAGAGGTGCAACCTGAAGATGCGTGATCGCAAGTGCTTCTGAGCTCGTCGTTAGTGTGAAGCCCACCACTGCTTGCTTTCGCTCCTGAAATTTCAGAATGTGGATGTTGAGAGCGCAGACAGTTTTTGTAGTCGACTGATGAAAGCATAGAGTTTGCTCATGGAACTAAGGCGCAATATTGTACAAAAATGTAGGGTCATATTAGAGGCAACATTATTCGCGACAGAGCAAAACCAAACAGTCATCTACCATTCATTCCACCCCCTCCCGGCAAGGAATGGCAGCACCGTCGAAAAACTGTTCTCTATGCATTGTGCAGGGCCCAGCTTTTGCACTCCGTTAGCTGAGCCCCAAGACTCTGCCCAATTGTGTGATTTTTGAGTGGGTGGGCAATCGCTGCCGTATGCTGACAACAGTTCGGCAGCCTGTGAGCATGGTTTGAAACGGGGTTTCACTTCCCCTATTTGCAAGTTTGATGCTAGGTGGTGGTGGCGGTTACCTTGCTGTTTTGCATCATGCAAAACGTTTGCCGACAGAAATTCTGACCTGACCACCCACCCTTAAGAAACAAACAATACCCACGAGAGTGCCCAAGGCAGGGCTCCATGGGACAGCGTTTCTCGAACTTCTCGTTGTGTCGGACCCCCAAAACTACAGAGAATCCATTCGAGGACCCCCGTTAAGTACAATTCATGGTGACATAAATAAGTGACGTAAAGAAAGAAAAGGAAAAACAAACAAACATGGCACCGCCATGCAGGAAATGAGAAGGCAGTATATTTCGATTAGATATTTCGATTTAGATTCGCGCGTCCCCGTCAGAGATGACGTGAACAGCACTCGCCAAGACGGTCTTCGGGCTGTCTTTAATCGTCGCGGACACCCACGAACACTCTCGGGGACCCCTGGGGGTCCGCGGACCACACTTTGGGAACCACTGCCATGGGATCCTCTAAAAATTTATTCAATATTCCAATATCTCATGCCACACAAGGGACATTTACCTACTGCTATACATCTCAGTGGCTCCTATAGCGATGTCCACGCTCAAGGAAGGTAGTCAAGACGAAAGCAGTGCAGCATCTAATATTTCTCGGCATAGAAAGTGCTCCTCGTGTTCTAGATGTTCATGAAAACACGTTGATGAATGTACCTGCCTCTCCATCGGAGACATTACCTCCGCCAGGTACAAACAAAAATTTGCACACAGGCACCTGATGTATGCGGAATGGGTCACAATGAATGAGTGGGTGTCGAGAACACGATAGGTTTATTAACTTCACGTGCACGACTCTATCCAGAACGAGTTGCGGAAAAGGCGCCAGCTAGATGCGGGGTGCCAGGGACAACCGCAGTGTCACTCCCAAGTTTGTCGTCAAGGGAATCACTGAATCACTGCTGTGCGTACATGTATGCTGTGGCTGAACTCTGCTGCACAGAGATTGTACCTCTTCACGCCCACGTAGGTCCCCCTTACGGAAGGCCTGGGTCAAGCTCGCAGAACTGAGATTGAACTTGTATGGCTTCTCGTCCGTGTGTGTCCGCTCCTGATACTGCAGTTTCATGCTGTTGGTGAACTCTGCAGGACAGAAGTTAGGGCTTCTCGACTGCGTGTTTTTGCTTGTGACGTCGCAGCGTCCTACTATAGACGAACTCTGCAGGAATGAGGTCGCACTTGTGTGGCCTCTCGCCCGTGTGCATGCACCTCTGGCGCGACATGTTCCCACTACAGCTGAACTCTGCACTACAGACACTGCACTTATAGGGCTTCTCACCTGTGTGTTTTCGCTTGTGGCGCGTCAGGCTGCCGTTCAGGGTGAACTCCGCGGCTCAGAGATCGCACTCATAGGGCTTCTCACCCACACGTTCTTGCTTGTGACAAGACAAGCTTGCACTCTGGCTCAACTCTGCGACACAGGGATCGCACTTACCGGGATTCTCGCCAGTATGTTTTCGCTTGTGAGATGACAGACCCGTGCCCCGGCGAAACTCCGCTGGACATAAGTCACACTTGTATGGCTTCTCCCCCGTGTGTGTTCGCATGTGACGCCGCAAGCCCCCCCTCTCGCTGAACTCTGCAGGACAGAGGTTGCACTTGTGCGGTTTTCCCCCCATGTGTGTGTCCCTGTGATGTGCCAGTGACGTCCTATGGTTGAACACTGCGGGGCAGAGATTGCACTTGTATGGCTTCTCGCCCGTGTGTGTCCGCCTGTGGCGCGCCAAATTCGCTCTACAGGTGAACCCCGCAGGACAGAAGTCGCACTTGAAAGGCTTCTCACCACTGTGTTTTCGCTTGTGGCACGACAGGCTAGAACTGTGGGCGAACTCCGCTGTACAGAGATCACACTTATAGGGCTTCTCGCCCATGTGTTTTCGCTTGTGATAAAACAGGCTTGCAGCGGAGCTGAACTCTGCGATACAGATATCGCACTTGTAGGGCTTCTCACCCGTGTGTTTTCGCTTGTGACACGTCAGAGTTATCCTATGAGTGAATTCTGCGGGACAGAGATCACACTTAAAGGGTTTCTCGCCGGTATGTTTTCGCTTGTGATACCTGAGCGATGTGCTATCCTTGAACTGTGCAGGACAGAGATCGCACTTGTGTGGCCTCTCAGTCATATGCGTTCTCCTGTGGTCTCGCAGTTTCCAGCTCTTGCTGAACTCTGCAGGGCAGAGATTGCATCTGTATGGCTCCATGCCTGTGTGTTTTCGCTTGTGATGGTGCAGGCCATTGCCATGGTTGAACTGTGCAGGACAGAGATCACACTTGTGAACCTTCTTGCCCGTGTGTGTGCGCTTGTGATGCCGCAGGCCCATACTGTGGCTGGATTCTGCGGGGCAGAGATCGCACTTGTGCATGCTTGATGTGCATGCAAGTGCACATATTGTGGACTTGTGCAACTGTTCTCCTGAGCAACACTTCGCATGCGCTCGCAGAGCTGATGCACGGCGGAATGTCGCGGAACACGTGTCACAAGCAAATCTGCCGCACTTATACAGCCTGTCTTTTTTGTGGTCTAATGTCGATGGTTTGCCTGCCTCTTGACTCTGGTCTGAAGGTTGCTCAGTGTGTCGACCATCGGAAGTGATCAGTGCAGTGTTTTTGAGTTGTGATCCAACTGTGGTTGTGCTGATCTCGGACTGCGCACTTGAAGAAGTGCCACCTGAAGATGCTTGTTTGAAAGTGCCACTGGGCTCGACCTTAACATGGAGCCTACCACTCCTTTCTCTTGCTCCTGAAATTGCAGAAATAGGACATTAACAGTGCAGACAGTCCACACCCATTATTATGCCACTGGTTAGAATGATTTTAGGATTTAGGATCTTTAACGAGCTGCCCAATGAAATTTTCACTACCCAATGCAAACAAGACTTGACAGCACATTTAAGAAATCTCTATTTCAGGTAGCCTCAGTGAAGTTTGTTTCCCGTGTCTGAAGACAGTTGCCGGGTGCTTCAATTTGCTTTCATTTAATTTGTCTTCGCTCCTGATGATCTGGAACATATGAGGTCAATCATGCCGGTTTTATACATTTTATGTAACATATGACAATGTCATGTATTATAGTTTTCATGCTGTAGGTAACCGCTGCAGATGCTGGTCCCTGTGTCACAAGTCCCACAGGTTGAGGCGGGCCTGTTAATACTATAATGTTGTGTACTAAGCGAGAACTGATGAATAAATGAAATGAAATGAAGATGACATCCACACTTTGTGACTGCTTTTCTAGGGAACCATTTCCTCCCCACAGGCGCACCATGTATTTCTCCCTCGTTATCAGGACAACTTGTTAAGGTAGGATAAGATAAATTTAACTTATGCTATGTTTTCCCTTTTTCTTTCAAATTTACATTGAGACCTGAAAGGTCAAGTGTCACCTCCCAGTGTCTGCGTGGAAAGCGATTATCCTAACCACTATGGAACGGGAGGTGGTCCATTTTCAATCACATGTACCTCTTGAATACCACCTGGTAAACTTGGTACGCTTTGTAGCCGCGCTTGTTTTTTTAACTCACTGCGCACTGACGAACAGGTGAAAGCACAATGTGCACGAATGTACTTTAAGTAAAGGCCATGTTTTTATGTGATCTTTTGTGCCGTCAATGTGGTATCGCTCGACTGAAGGCGCACTGGGTAATACACATTCCTGTACCGGCGGAGAGGGGAAGCTGCTAGGGTGCTGACTATCTTTTATGCCGCTTCACTTTTTTTTTCTTGAGATATTTTCCACTCTTGTAACTAAGACACAACCCTCCCCTCCCCCCCTTTAAAATTGAAGAAACAGTCCGCTTCTGAGGCTTTCCAATAACTGGAAGAGTGAAGCGGGCACAGCAAAACAAATAGGTGGACCATTTACATTTTTTTACCTCGCTATCAACCACGCACTGGCTAACTGTCTGGAACGAAAGTTTATCTGCTAGATAAACCACGAGTGCACCATGAACAGTCAAAAATTTTATTTGCGAAATTGTGCGAATAAACCAATTAGTGAGTTTTGCCTTTCACCATTAAAACAAAGCACCGTCAAGCTCCATCTGCACGCACGTGCTGTAGCGCTTAGTCTTGACCTCCCTCAAAGCTAAAAAAAGTGCACTAAGTTCGGTGCACCTCCATTTTTAACGGCCGCCATTTTTAGCTCCTCCCCTTCCTCATCTGTAGCGCTGTCCGCAAGTCCATCTCATGACAGTTTGGAACAGGCAGTTCCGCCGCGAAACTGCCTGCGTTAATGAAGTCTGTGAAGCAAGCATCTTGGAGCATGTCACGCACGGCTGCAGTAACTATCCCTTCTGCTTGCAGGAACTATCCCTTCTGCTTTGATGTCGGACTCCTGTCAGGTGTGTTCATCTACACTTTGGCAACTTGGTGCAACAAATCCACAATGAGGAAAAAAGTTCGTAATCGTTGCTGAACCGACTTTTTGAGGCTCTGCGTTGTGTCTGTCCCTTCATGTTCACTAGTCTCGGGGGTTTTACGTTATGCACGGACTGACCTGCTCTCACGTGCGCACCAGCACATGCAACGTAATGACCACTTTCGCAGCACTTGATACTTCACTCGTGAGGTAATAATCGACACTGTGCACGTGGAACAACGACAGCAACATGGGCATGATTCTGAAAAAAGAAAAACGGCCTTTCCGAAAGAAGGGGAAAGGAGGATAAAATGCGTTCTGGTGGCGGCGTCTGCTGATTGGGAGAAATAGCAGCTTGGCACTCAGCCAAGCGCCAAGCTGAGCAGAATTATCCGTAGGAAAGCCGATTTGAGAGTGATTTAATGGGCGACCCTATACATCGATATATATGGCCGGACCACAATGTCTTTGCCTCCTCCAATGTGCCACTTTGTGTCGCAGTCTTCGCAGACTTTGAAGTTGACTATGATGACTTTGTCAATTATCCAGCAATTCGAATTAATGAGGTGTGAGTTAACAAAATTTTAGTGTATCTCAAAGCCCCGTTTACCTCGAATACCCACCCCCCACACACACTCACCCGGTCTTGTACAACTCAGTAAGAGTAGTAAGCATGCGTAGTAAGCTAGACGTAGTGTAGGCTCCAAACGAGTTGGATTTATTTGTCTTGCATTACACACACATATATGAGTAGATTAACCTAAAGTATGCATAGAGCGTTGCTGCGTGTGATCATGTTCTGTCCGTTGCTCCTGAGGAAGTGTATGCTCTCCCCCTGTAACATGGTTGCCAACCTATAAGCGTGAAACCGAAACTAAGCGTGAAACCGAAACTAAGCGCGAAACCGAAACTAAGTCTTGTATTTTGCCTATAGTAGTAAGCCAGTGGAAAGGTTCGCGAAAGATGTAAACTGTCTCGAGTGAGGAGGGGTCTTGGTACACACACATCTATGAATTCAGGAGCCAGTATTAGTTTGTCTTCTGTGGGGGTCTTTGTGTATAAGCAGGGAGTGACATTTTTTTGGGTTAATCCCGGTTCTGCCTGGCTATCCCTCTCGCCCAAACGAATCCGCGACCAATTCGCGTTAAACTCGAATTCTCCTCGAATTCGGGTCACCACGAAATCCTGAAGTGACATTTCCACTGAAGATGAACAGAGGTCGCCATGTGTAACGCGTGTAAGAATAGGCCACTTACAATGCAATACAAAGCAATATACCCATGTGTGTCAGCACTATCTCTACCTAAGAGGATTAGTGCTGGGAGGCAGTGATGCCTGGTAGTTAGCCACATGTAGTTAAACTACCTGATTGTAGTTAAAAGGTAGTTATCAACTACTTGCAGAAATGTAGTGGCAACTACTAGTTATACTACTATTTAGAGTTGCTAACTACAGTAGTTAGGTTACTGCAGGTGCCAACTACTTCCGATTTTGCCGCAAGCTTTATGACTGTGCTTCCGACTTTTACCTTGAGCTACATGTTTGATGAGAATGGAGGTGCAGAGCAATTGTGCCGTGCATGCGTACGAAATCTTCACTTTTATCGCTGCTTGTGATTCATATTTGGGTGTCCAAGAACACTATAGAATGAGATTCATGTTGATGGACAGTGTCAAGTAGATATATAGATGTAGTTGAAACACATCGCAGTAGTTGAAGAAGTAGTTTTAACTACCTCCCCTGAAAAGTACTTGAACTACTCGTTAAACGACTCCACTGCAAAGTACCGTATTTACTGGATTGCAAGACAAGTTTTCTTTCCAAAAAAGCTAGTGCCAAAAATCGGGGTAGTCTTGGAATCGAAACCATGTGATTTCCGCGACACGTTTCGAGCGGGCGAGAGGACGGGGTAGGTGAGTCATGGGAGAAAAGGAGAGGGGGAAAGGAGACGCAGCGAGAACGGAGTTTGGTACCACATGATTCGCTTAATTCGCTCTCTCTCCTTTCCTCGTGCTTTTGTTCGCGGTGCATTTGAATGCATTTGACTCCCGTGCTTTTGTCAGTTTGCTTTCGTCTTCAGTGCACGTGCGACGTAGTAACTAGTGTTTCCTGAGTGATGGCTCCAAAGCGGACGTTCTACTCGGCGGCCTTCAAACGGAAAGTGATAGAAGTGGCCAAAGCTACCAACAACAACATTGCGACAGGAAGACGCTTAGGAGTTTCAGAGGCCAACGTGCGCAGGTGGCTGGGACAACGCAACGAAATATTCAACTGCTCAGGAACGCGGAAGACTTTCTGTGGCCTGAAGTCTGGACGGCAGTTCGATATCGAGAGAGCTGTTGTCGACTACATCAGGCAACTCCGGAGCAAGTGTGTCACGGTAACAGCAGGAATGATACAACTTAAAGCTCGTCAACTGGCACGTGAGAAGAACATCCCACCGTCGGACTTCAAAGCCAGCAGGTGTTGGATCCAGAAATTCATGAAAAGGTCAGGATTCTCGTTAAGAAGGAGAACATCCGTGTGCCAGCGGTTACCGGCTCACTTCGAAGAAAAGCTTCGAGAATTTCAACGGTATGTTATCCGACTTTGAAGGGAGCACTGCTACCCGTTGGGGCAAATCGGGAACGCAGACCAAACCCCGGTTTGGTTCGACATGCCGTCGAACGTCACAGTGGACGAAATGGGAGCAAAAGAGGTTAAAGTTCGCACAACAGGATGTGAGAAACAAAGAGTTACAGTAATGCTGTCCTGCACCGCGGACGGTCATAAGCTCCCTCCGTACATCCTTTTTGCAAGAAAGACCCTCCCGAAAAAGGAGCAGTTCCCGTGTGGTGCCGTAATAAGATGTAATGAGAAAGATTGGATGACCTCCGAGCTCTTCGACGACTGGCTGAAGACCGTGTGGTTCTGCCGCCCAGGTAGCTTACTGTGCCGCCGTTCCATGTTGGTTGTTGATGCCTTCAAGGGGCATACTGGTGATCATAGCAAGGAGATCGTACGGCAGAACGGCACTGACCTCGTAGTGATCCCGGGGGGCATGACTTCACAAATTCAACCTCTGGACGTTGGACCAACTCCGGAAACTGTACAATAAGTGGATGGAATGTGGCGACCAACAGTTCACGCCAACTGGACGTCTGAAGCGTGCTTCGCTCAGCCAGGTGGCGATGTGGATTATGGACCCGTGGAGGGCGATACCAGATGTCATCGTAGCCTGCGCGTTTAAGAAGTGTGGTATTTCGAATGCAATGGACGGTACTGAGGATGACACACTTTGGGATGATTCTGACAAGGAAGCCAGTGACTTTTCTGAGCATGATGAAATGCCAGAATAAAGTGCTTGTCAATACCCCTCATTTTTCTTTTTTTCCCCAATTTTTGAGGCTGTAGTCCGGGGGTCGTCTTGCAATCGGCGGCGTCTTGTATTCGAGTAAATACGGTAGTCAGTAGTTATAGTTAAACTACAGCAGAAGTAGTTAGTGGCCATCACTGCTGGGAGGCCACAACAAAACAAAACAAAAAGTTTAGAAAGGGACATAAAGGGTCACTAAAATGCGAGAACGTGTTCATCTCAAATTAAGTTACATGCCATGTTAACTTCACACTTGTCGTAAATAGAAACTCAGATTCAGTTATGAAGCCACAACAACAATTTTGCCAGATTCTTTCTTGCTTCGCCACTAAGCGGTCGACGTCCCTTTAACTCGCACATTGGGTCTCTTAGTCCATATTGTGCCTGCCATGGAGCAGTTTCGGTGAAAAACATAGGGTGAGTTATAAAGAGGTCATATATTGCTGTCCGAAAGGTGTTGCCAGTGGAAGATTTGTGTTTGTGGGGATTCCGTAAATCAGAATCGAAAAATGCGACACTTAATCGTGCGGCGCATGTATGGAACAGTATGACCGGCCCCATTCCAAATCCACACGCAGACACACACGTGTTTCTCGTACAGTCTCATTGGATGACGCCAAAGACGACTCTTTTCACAGCGTGTTTATACTAAGCAGTAGCGTTGTGTGAACTAATTTTGCGTACACCATACTAATCGAAACACAATGGAAAACTTTCACAGTCACTCCCAAGAATGAGCAAACACGACTGGAAAGATTATACGTGCACGACAGAAATCTCTCAAAAGCACATCCGTTGCATCGCACTCTTTTGTACCCAGGCGCGGATCAAGGGGGAGGGTCCAGGGGTCCCCCCACCTCGATTTCAGACTTAAACATGGGGTTCAATGAACCAGTCCCAGCATGCACCTGGCACTTGTCCATAGCGGACCCCCCCCCTCGGAAAAATCCTAGATCCGCCCCTGTTTGTACCCACCATGCTGCTCAGATTTTTTTTTGTGACTAAGTCAAGTGATCATTTTGTATCACCTTTTGACGTTGAGTCGTGGCTGTCTCCCACCTGCTCCTGTCCCACCAAAATTGCAGTGTTGTAGGGCTCTGTCTTCACTACTACGATATTATCTTCATCTGAACAGCCGTCCAGAGGTTCTTCTTTAATTTGTACCATCCCTCGAGTTGCCCCTAAAGTTAAACATAAAAGGTATTAGTAAGTGACGCTGCAAAGCTTCGAGCCACGTGATACGTAGTCATCTTCGCCTTCCTCCCTGAATCTTGTTACGCTCTGTTACAACTTATCTGTACACATCGCACAAAAAAAAAAAATCTGGAAAACCTTCCTTCGAACCTCTTTTCAAGGGGGCCATCGAATATGAGAACGTAGTAAAACACCGATATGGTAATGTTCGTTGGTAATGTTGTTTGTAATTTGTTGATCTGTATTGAGCCCGAATTCGCACATATTTTAGTGTGTGACACTCTATCGAGATGGCGGCACGCGTTCGAGATGCACCAAACTTTAATTTATTAAAAATCAACGGCTCAACCTTTGTCATCTAAAACATACGTCATTGACTAGACAAAAGCTAGGAGAACATGCCAGTACCAATGTTATGATGATCGTTTAGAGTGTTCACCTGTTTTGTGCAAACAAGACTCACCCATAGGTTTCTAAAGAAGTGATTCCCCCTTAAATGACGTGAGACAGTCGGACGCAAGACATTGCCCAGAACATTTAGTCTGAGTAGTACAATGCTGAACAAAAGTTTAGGAAAAACACTCCGCTGCCTTACTTCCCTGGAGCGACATGGCAGCAGAGGATTGAACCGTACGGACTTGGTGACAGGTAACCCTGTCACCTAGGCAAATCTCTGAAGCTCCGTGCGGTCCCATTGGCTGCTAGCGTGTCACTTTGAAGAAGGAATGCACCATGTGTGTTCCGTAAACTTTTGTCCCGCACTCTACATAGTTTTCACAATCACACTATTCCATGTTCCTCAGGAATATTCCAGAAAGCATTCACCAACTGAGTACACTGTCTATAAAAATCTTACCGTAACTGCTGTCTCTTGATGCGGACTCGCTGCATTCCTGTTGCTGGCCCTGTTCTGGTACGCTAGCGTCATGAGGCTCCGATTTTACTTTCGGGAGTTGACCGCTGAACTTGAGAGAGAGCTCCATCTCTCAGGGTTGAAAATCCCAAGGGCTGGAACTTGATGTCCCAAACACGCAGATCTCCGTCTCTTCAGGTTTCTGTTAAAGAGAAGCCAAACTGTTGCCACCCTTTCCAAAAAAAGAAAAGAACAAACTGTTGTCACACGCTCACAGAATGTGGAGATGTTAGCTTTACGCAACACCAGTGTGGCGCATATCCATATTGGGGTGACACACTTACAGGCAGGGTGCTCGCTATTATATTCAGTATTCTAGGTGTTCCGGGCCCACATCCGATTGAAAAATATGTCAGCCTGGTGTTGGGAAAACTTTCCTGGAAATTTTGAATCGCTTCAAAAAAAAAAAAAAAACAGTATTTTTCAGGGTTGTTTTCCCCGAAACATTGATGCAAATGGAAACAAATGTGGTTACTGCTGAGTCGAACCATTGCCGACCAAACCACAGCATACAATGAGCTAGAAGCTTTAGTAGTGTTCGTCCTCTAGGCATAAATGCGGAGCAGAGCATCCCATGAGACTGCTGTCTACTCAGCGATAGGTAATTAGAACAACCTGTCCACAACAACCAGAACTCCGACATCATACGAACACGATGGCGATCGCTTGGTACGGCCAGACACAGCTCTAGGTTGGTGGTTGTTGGCGGATTAGAGGCACCTAAGGCACTGTTGGCGGGCTGTAACGCATAAAAGGCGCGAAAATTTAATTTTTTAATTTTGTCGCCTGGAAATTTTGGTCTATTTTTCCTCTGACGAGAAAAAACAACAAAATAAACAGAAGAACTGTTTTTTTCCCAAAAATTTCCAGGTTTTTTTCTGGGGCCTCGCATCTGTCCGTGTCAGTGGTGAACTCTAAACGATAGGTCTGATGTTCGAAGGACAGGGCTATAGCCAGCCTATGAACAAGTATTACATTTTTTGCACACTAGAAATGACAAAGACATTATTTATGGAAGGCCTGTCAGCGTGCCTACAAAGTGGACTGTGATCCTTCACGAGAAACACTGGGCTGTGTTACCTCTTTAATCAATATGTGAGTGTATCTGCTGCACACTTCAAGTAGCACAGAAGTCATTTTTAACACCCTGTTTTCTTTCTATAAAACTGCAGAATAGGCCAGTAAGATACACCGTGAGAAGTAATCCACACCACAGGGTCTTGATTGTTGCATAAATTTAATTTAAGTACGTCACAAAAAGCGACTGTGCGCAACGGCGGTGAAGAGCAGTGCCAGCCTGTGATCTGCCTGGAACCTCGCACTGGCACTATAAGGAGAACGCTTGCTGATTGGTCTAGAGAAATGTTGTAACTCGGCTGTGCTGGGTTCTGAAAAAGCCTTTCTCCTCGTTCGGTAATCATTCGTCCGCTTGATCTACCCCCAAAGCCCCCGGAGAACTGGCAAACCTGGTTTGCAGTGGCAAAGGGACAAGGCGCTAACCCCCACTGATCGGTGAACCAGAAAGAGTTCTCCTTATAACATCATAGGTGACGTGGCCTTCCTTGTCCTCCTTGTAATGCCCGGAGTGCTGAATTAAAGGTGAAGGCGCGGACCAGTGTTTATGAGTTTTCTTCTGGGAAAGAAACTACGCACATCAAAACCTTTAGCGCCATTCGGTAAAACGACACACACACTTTCATCAGACGTCTTCATTGAAAAACTTTTTGGACGACCCTCTGTAATCCTTTGAGTCCAGAGACGCCTAGTTGCAATGAAAGATGAAAGTCACTGAAAAGGTTAGCCAGCTGTAGGACTCGAACCCACATCTTCTGGATTGCCGGTCCAGGGCTCTACCAATTGAGCTAAGCTAACACTTTTGCTAAGCTACTTTTTTAGGCTAACAGTAACCTTCATCTTTCATTGTTAATTTCTTAGGCAATTTGAGGCCTTGTATGTATTTGTCCCTTCTATGTTGTTCCAGCCTCAGAACATCAGTTCTTTCATGCCCAGTTGCAGTTTCAACGACCTACAAGTGGTGCCGGCCACTGCCGTTGTCGGCCATATTGTGTTCACCAGTTTCAGTTTTTAATGCACGCAAACTGACATGCTTCATGAAAACGTTTTTCTTTTTTTGTCTGCCAGCCATCTCATACTGCGAAGTGCATCCCAGAGACATAGGCAAAGAGTTCCCATCCCTGGAGGTTGTTTATACGTCAGAGAAATGAGTGAACAAAGGAAGCATTTTACAATAGAAGGAGGTTAAGAAAGCAGGAATTAGTTGCATAAGAAGAGTGACATAGCATGCGCGCTGGAACGTGGATTAGCAGGCTGCAAGCAATACCATCTTTGAGTTTCTTCTCTGACAGACCCATAGTATTTACATGCCATTGTAAGCAGCCATTTTACCAATGATGCCAGTGACCATCCATTATTGAGGGCCTTATTCACTAATGTCACAATGTTGCCACACTGTAACACTGTGTCGAAGTTAACTACCCATGTCCCCGCATTAGTTCGCTGCCATATTCTTTTTGGATGAATATTGATGTCGAAAAAATGGAAACTGCTTGAATATGTTACAAATCACACAGCACAATAACTTTAAAACACCAAACACAGGGTGTGTGTTTTATTTATTTATTTATTTGAGACTGATTTCTCATAAAAAAACTAAGTGACATGCTGTTTTCACTTCAGTCATGTCAGGGCTGGCAGATGTTTTTGGCCATATGTTACTCAACTGTCAAATTACTAATTACCTAAAAATTGTTATTTCACTATTTAATTATATGAGCTACGAAGTTGTCCCAGTGAGAACATCTGTTCCTTTTGGTGACCTGAAATCGTAGCCATTTTCGGAACAAAAATCTGTTCGGTAGATTATTCACAAAATGTTTGTGGAGGAACCCCATTTTTTTTCTTTATTTCGTTCATTGCACATCTTCAAATTCCTGCCTTTCCTTCACCCCCAATGTGAGAGAGTTAAAGGGTACACTGTTGCCTCTTGCGTCCTGGAAAAAGATAAAAAGGAAAAAGAAAATGCATCCCCAGATAAGGGCAGTTCCGATAGTGGCACACGATGCATGTGTCTCTGTTTTGTTTCGGCAAGCTCATCTTCAACACATGAGGCGGCATCTTTGATGCAGCAGGCTCTGTCACACGTTCTCACATTGGATGTGACGGAAAGATGAGTCTCTAGAGATGTGTAATGAACAAAAAAAAGGTGCATAATGTAAAAAACCCCGAGACTAGGGAACAACCCTTCGTGTTCCCTAGTCTCGGGGTTTTTTACATTATGCATCATCTTCACCAGCTCGCTTGCTTCCTAGCCATCTTTTCATTGAAAAAAAAAGGTGTTCCTTCACAAATTTTTTGCAAACTATCTATCGACCAGATTTCTGTTCCTAAGACGGCTGCGATATCAGGTCACTGAAAGGAAGAGATGTTCGCTTTGGGACAACTTTGTAGCTTTTGTAATTGAAAAGTTAAATAATGATTTTTTACAGTTGAGCAACATATAGTCAAGAATGTCTGCAGGCACAGAGATGACTGAAGTGAAAACAGCGTGTCCCTTATAGTTTTTTTAATGAAAAATCTGTCCAGAAAAAAAAAGGAAAGAAACACACATACACACACCCCGAATATAGACAGTTTTCTCCATACATCTCTGGGTGCCGCCATATTGAGGCCACGTGGCCTTCCGCCATTGCCAGCCTTCAGCAAGCTTGCTGTCCTTTTTGCTCCGTTACATTTTGCTTGCAAATCCTTGTCTTAATTCATCACCACAGGTGTACAGCGTGTAAATAATAACAGCCACAGGCGCCGAAACAGAATGGGTGGACGACAGAGCTGTACGTAACGCGTTACAAGGAATGCGTTACTATTTTTGGTAACTAAGTAGCGACTTAGTTACTTTCTAAAAAATATAACTAGGAACGTACCTAATTACCAGAATTGGTAACGTGTTACTGCAAGTTACTCGTTCCTTTCTACTTTTCTTTTTGCTCACTGTCACCAACGACGACTGCCAGTTGTGGTTTCTCCCGAGCACATGGCGGTATTCTATGAGGCTCAAGCATGCGGAAAAATCTCCAGCGAAGGGAAAAGGATATAGTACCAGAGAGCAACGCCTTTCTCATTGCTCTAATGTCCACAGTGTTTCAGCACAATCAATGTCAAGGATCATGTGAAGGCCTCCTTGTGAATGGACTCCCGTCTTTCCCTTAAAATCCCTCATACGGATCACCGCCTCCAACCCTGTTCACTTCTCCGTATGGTGTACATTTAGCCTTGGGCTTATTTGATGCAAGCGCGAGTCGCCAGTGTACATGAGACACTACAACATACAAGACAACATAGGTAGGCGATATAGATAGGTGATGCTTTCGTATTTCTGCTGTCTGGTATGCAAATGTAACGTATAGAAGTAACTCGTTATTTTGAAATAACAAGAACGCGCTCCTTTTATTTGTGAGTAACGGGTAACGTATTTAGTTACTATTTTCTTGAAGGAACGAGTAACGTATTTCGTTCCTTTTTTGGGGTAACGTGTACAGCTCTGGTGGACGACACACGACGAATTCTCAATGATATCGAGATCACGTGAGCGAACTAAATATGCTTTGAATCAAATCAGCTCTTACGAAAACCAGAAAAAATTTTTGCTGAGGTGCCTATCAGTGCAGTGCCATACAGTTTTGCATTATGTAGAGCACTTGTTCTGTCATACGCTGTTTAACAAATATTTTGCACTAAAACCAGCAAGGCGATATGCAACAATATATAACGACCACAGAAATGCACTTCTTTATCTTGAATACCCTGAATTATCTAGCTACTGAACAAGTTGTTTGATACTAAGAATTTGAGTGTACACATTGACTCCTGAGAGAACTGATGTTCTGAGGCTGGAACAACATAGCAAGGACAAACACATACAATGCCTCAAATTGCCTAAGAAATTAACGATGAAAGATGAAAATCACTGAAAAGGTTAGCCAGCTGTAGGACTCGAACCCACATCTACTGGATTGGTACTGGTAAGAGCCCTGGACCGGGAATTCAGAAGATGTGGGTTCGAGACCTACAGCTGGCCAACCTTTCCAGTCACTTTCACCTTTCATCGCATTAATTCCTCTTTGAGATTTGATTGACATGTAAGTTCTATCCTTAGTGCAGGTT
The DNA here is from genome assembly GCF_037126465.1 of Ornithodoros turicata. Taxonomy (NCBI): domain Eukaryota; kingdom Metazoa; phylum Arthropoda; class Arachnida; order Ixodida; family Argasidae; genus Ornithodoros; species Ornithodoros turicata. The sequence continues at coordinate 203,128,146 of NC_088201.1, forward strand.
ATTTATTGTGTCCTATTGGCATTATATCACGAACAACCGTTGCCTTTATCGGGTGTGATACATTGAACATTTGGTAGAGATAATTACACTAATGCACATCAGAGAAAGGGGACAGAGAAGGTGGTAAGGAGGAAATACAAATTGTTCTTAGAGAGGACTGAGGGCGCAAAAAAGAAAATACGAAAGAAGGCGATGTACAGTAGGAGTGTTACCGGAGACAAAAACCGCTGAGAGATCTCAGATGAGCGAACATGGTAAAGAAGACCGCTGGAAGAAATACTCGTGAATACAGCACTCGTGTTTAGCCTGTGTTATAACGTAAAGAAGCTGATAAAAGGCTATCGGTTATCAAGAGTTTTGCAAAAGTGGTACATTCTTAAAATGGATTTAAAAAAATACTAATGAAAAAGTAATAAGCAAAGAAAACTAAAATCTGGAGGAATTGTAACGTGTCTGTTGAGAACACAAGGTGTATATGTACCACAGTTTAAAGACAGAGGGCCCAGGAGTTGGTAAAAAAAGGGGGATGCGTTATACTGTATAATATAATACTGGCGGGCAATGTTTTGGGACCTTTGGGGAAAGCGGGGAAACAAGGTGATAACGTGGGCCAGAAGAAACATTGAGACCATGGGGAGTCAAGGACTGGAATCTAGCAATTAAAAATGACTCTCCGTTCTTGCGTTTGTTGTTGTCATGAAAGCCGCCCGACTCTAAGATGACAATCTTTAAGTGGGTGTTAAAGGCGTGCTCAGGAAGGTTAAAATGCGAGGAAACAGGGGTTGATCACTGATGAACAATGTCTCCTTTGTGTCCGTAAAAACCGTTCCCGCGTGGAATTAGACGTTTCTCCGACATACTGAACGTGACATTTGGTGCAGAAGATTATGTAGCATACATTATATGAATTACAGTTAAGAGAGTGTTTTATTTTAAAAGTGAAGTTGTTTTTGTAGCTATCAATCTGTCTACACGAAACAATAAATTTACAGGCCTCGCATCGTGTTTTGCCACATTGAGCACATCTTGGGGGTCGCTGGTGAATCTTTGACGACACGAGTAGGTTACGTAAGTTAGTCTGTCTTCTCGGAGTATTTGTGCACTGCACTATTTCAGCGTGAAGGATATTCAAATGGCAGGTTTGGATTGTTTTACAGTCATTGAGAGATTTATGGAGCTGAGTGGTAAAAACTAAATTTGGGCTTTCTATTGTAGTTTTAGGTGCTAGTAGGACATCTCTTTCCTTTAAGTTTGACTTGCAGAGGGCATCACTGACTAGAGGGAAAGGATAACCACGGTTTAGGAAGTTTTTAGTCATGTCGCATGCATGTCTAGAAGAATCTTCCTGGTCTGAGCATATATGTTTTAAACGCAAAAACTGTCTATAAGGTACGTTACTTTTCTGTTTCATGTGGGTGGTAACCAGGTTGTTGAACCGAAACGTTTTTCGTTCCGTTTTTCGTTCCGGTTACACCATAAACGATCTGGTACCGGTTCTGCTCCGGAGCAAAAAAATAACTGTTCATACCGGTTTTTAACCAGTTCCGGTTCTGCTGGGAATATTCATCCCCACAAAAAAAATCAATGTTACAAAATGTAAACCCGTTTATTCTCCATACACGGTATTTAATATCAATAGACAGCTGTGAAATTGGTAGCTCCTGGTTCCTGGAGGTTACTGTCTGTTCAAATGGGCTTTCTCCTTTATTGAAACGCATGCTACAAACGAACTTGTTTGTCGTGATGTCATACGTAAAGTACTTTCTTGCTAGGTTGGAGCGATTGCGTCCCATCCGAATATCTGTTGCTACTGTCTAGCCAGTATGCACCACAGCACGAGTACGACACAAATCGACACTTCATTCACAAACGCGCTCGACGGCTCCGTTTTATTTTCTTCGTGTCCTGTCCACAAAAGAGTTGCCACTTTGCACGGGCTTGCCCTCGCGTATACGTAAATGTATTCAACATAGCTGCTCTCAAACAAGGGACGCGTTGCCCGACATTATCGATAGAGAAGCCGTTATGCAGCCCCCTTGGGTCGCTGTTTAGTTGGGGAGAGTTTGGGGGGATCAAATTAAAATTGCAAGATTAAGATTAAGATTGCAATCAAATTAAAACGACACATTGCTAGAGAGTCACATGTACCTCGAAGTCTGTGTGCGTGCGCAAACTATAAACCATTACAAAGGGAGCCTAAGGGTCATACTATACCGACATACATTCCACCGTAACTGTAACCCTCATATAGTATCCATGACATGACTTCAGAGCCCACGACGTCTGTTTCATTCGCCTATCCGTAGTCCAAACCGGCGAAGTTTTTTCTTGGACCGAAAACCGTTAAATATATTTTTCGGTTTCCCTCCTGAGCAAAACAAACGTATACGGTTTTGATTCCGTTCCGGTTCGCACCAAAATAGCGTGTTTTTTTTCTGTTTTCGGTTCCGGTTAGCTCTGACACCCTGGTGGTAACTGTCAAAAATGGAGATACTTGCGTCGATCTGTGGGTTTTTAAAGAACTCCAGTAACAAGCGAGCCCGACCTAAGAGAGGCGGCTACATCTAAGAAGCAAACAGATTGGTGTGAGAATTAAGTGATATGAAAATTTAATTGAATGATGCAACGAGGTAGGAGAGGGAACCTTCATAAGTTTTCGGTTTCGTTTTGAGCTTCCCAGCTCTTTTGGCAACTAACGACTCCCCGACTGCAGAACCAACTTCATTTCCCACTTCGGAAGAATGTATGCAACTTATTCAGATTGTCGTGGAGTCTCCCTTTAACTGAGCCACGAGGTGACCTTTAGCGTGGCTCGAACTCCAGCCTCATCTGTCAGGCTGTGCACCAGGAGTCACCATGCAGAATATTTTCGCTCTGTGGTGCGTCACACCTGTGTAATAAAATTTACAAAAAAAAGAAAAAAACAGAAACAATCTGAGAAAGCGGTCGAGTACAGCCGACACAATGCGCTAATGAAGTAGTGACGGCTCCGTGCTTTTTTTTATTTGTATTTTCTTCCCAGTTCACGCGCCACTTATACATGCTTGAACTGTGCGTCACTGGGCATGTGAGGAGAGTAGCATGCGTCACGATGCCCTCTCACCCTGCGGAGCACCGTTTTCACTATGAAAGAGATTTTTCAAAGGTGTACGGAACAGAGGTCTCATGCTCGCTCTGTAGATCAGCTATGCTCATCGTTCTTTCGCAGGAACTCATTTTATTCTTTGGAGAACAACCGCACAGAAAAACAAAAACTAAAAAATTTGGGGGTCACCTCAGTGCGTCTTTAAGTTTACATTACAAGAAGGCAGTATACAGTCGTGCCTCGTTAATATGGACACTTTCGTCCCCGACCAAAATCATCCATAAATCGAATTGTCCATATTATCGAATACCAAGGAAATAACAAAAACAATGCGGAAGGTTTATTGGAAAAATTCCCGAATTAGTGCCCACTTGAAGACATACTTGGTAGCACATTAGCAAAACGTCGGCAACACGTAGAGCCTGCAGCTCATTTTTCCTCCAAGAATTAAGAGTCGTCTGTAGTCCCACTCCAGCCATAGTAGACTTGACCGTTCGCTCGGCGTTGCTGAAGACGTGGACGCCAGAGCCTGACAACTTGCCTTCACAACTGTGCTGCCTCTGTTCTCATAAGCTGCTGAGTGACTGCACTATGCTTAACCATAGCCTCCTATATACTTCAACGCCTGCCCAGTCGAAGCGGAACCCATGCGAACCGGCCATCCACTGTAGTGGCGCCACATGCACAGGGTATGACGATCATGTCGCTCCGTTTTCTGGCGCGTGATGTTTCGGTTTCGCGTATGACTGCAGCGTCGTCTGCCTGCCAGCTTGTTCTGTCTGTCTGGTGTCAACCAATACCCTCATCTGCTTGCAAGCCTGTCACTATAGATATGAATTGGGAAATTTCTATGCTCTCTGTTTATTTTGAGGTATCAAGTCAAACATCACATGCCAGCAAGCGCAGCGATATGATTATCACAACCCCAGGCATGTGGCGCCGCCACCGCATAGTGCGTTGAACGGCCGTTCTGCCTCAACTGGGCAGGCATTGAAGTACAGGGTTCACCAAGATAAACTTCGGGGTTTGTAACGAAGATAAAACAAATAAGAACAGTGTCGTGAAGCTAAAATAGATGTTAGAGGCCGTATTATGCCCCAAAATTTTATGTCGATACTGCCATTTGGTCCCTTTCTCTGCGGATAAACCGTGAAAATTAGAAAACCACTGCTGACTAGTCGGCTATACCTGTGTTTCAGCTCCTTTCCGTCAGGTGGCAAAACTGTCGAGCGCGGCGTTGCAGACGACATCGAAACCAAGTGGAACTGAATGCAGAGTCGTACTCTGGAACGCCGCGTTCGACCGCTTCACCATCTCACGTAAAGAAGCCGAAACACAGGTATAGCCGTTTAGGCAGCGGCGTTTTTTTTAATTTTCACGATTTATCCGCAGAGAAACAGACCAAGCGGCATTATTGACATAAAATTTTGGGGCATAATACGTCCTCTAACATCTACTTTCGCTTTCCGACACTGTTCTTATTTGTTTTATCCTCGTTACAAACCCCGAAGTTTATCTTGGCGAAGCCTGTATATAGAAGGCTATGGCTTAATGAAAGGCACAGCTTCCTGCACGAGGGTCAATCGCCCGTGGACGTGTTTGGAAATGTCATGACATCATACAGGATTTTCCAGGCTCTTCATATCCGCAAATAACTCCCTTTCCTCTTATAGTTCTTGTGGACGGTTGCGAAGGAGAGGGCATAGGTCCCTACGCAAGAGAACGTCCTACTTTCAAAAGTTCTCCCGTAGAATGTGGGGAAAGGCTTGCCCTCCATACCAAGACCGTGCCTAATAACGAGACAAAAATACGTGGACTGCATATGGTCTGTACCTTGCCGGACCGTCCATTGTCCGAAAAGCGAGTTTCCATATTAACGAGACAAAAATGCATCGAAAAAGTTTGGTGCTCCTGCGAAAGAACGACGAGCGCATGGAACCCACAGAGCACGCGCAATGCACTGCTCCGCCCACCTTTCAAAAACCCTCTCCACATCCAAAGAGCGCATCGGTGAATCAGAAGACGTCGTGACGTATCACAGGACCAATGACGTCCAACGACACAGCTCAAGCATGTATAAGCGGCGGGTGAGCCCAGAAGGAAAAAAAAAAAAAAGAAACGAAGATAAAATGTCCTGAGCAGCTTCTGCGCGACTGATTTCACTGACTGTCTTTTGTAACTTTTATTGAGCATTGACAATACGCCGCAGAGCAAAAATATTTTGCATTGTGGCTCCTTGTGGACAACTTCACAGATGAAGCAGGGTTCCAGGTCATGTTAGATGCCACTTTCATGCTCCTTTAAAGCCTGGGAAGCTGTCAGACGGTATACATGAAGGTGTTTTGCCAACGGTGTCTGCACTGATGAACACATCTGAATACACTGAATGGGATGCAGTGAAATCACGTTTTTTTTTTATTCTTGTTAGTACGAGCAACCAGAAGCACTGCTTGGTTCATATTTGGTCAATTAGAAAATACAACAGCAAACGACATTTGTTTCGTAGTGCTTTGGATGTTTTGTTGAGTGGCGTCTAACCATGTTCTGGCTACCCTGTGTCTCGTCGTCACCTGTTTCTGTTTTACTCTGGCCTGGCTTTTTGGGTGCAGACGACAAGCAATGCCGTGTGCGGCGGTTTGAGGGTGTCACAACGAACTGAACACAGGAGATAAAGAACGAGCCAAGTGTAAAAATGCGTAAGAAAGGCACGGGGTGTAGAATGCAAAAGAAAAGTCAACAACACCTTATCTCCCATAAAAAAGGTTTTGTTTCGAATTGAGGGCAATCTGTGCTTGCCGTTTGCGGTATCTCGTAATGAAGCTTTCACATTTTGTCGAGAGAACTCTGTAAACTGTTGTGATAACCCCATTGCCTTCACATCTCAGTTTTGTCGCAAAGGCCATGAGGCCTATCGTGTGGCAAAAACTTAATGACTGTATTCACTTAAGTCCATAACCGTAAAGGCCATAAGCTTGATCGCCTGTCAGAAGGGATATTACTATAACACGTTCCACGATATCACTTTGTGAATATTGGCTTGTCTCAGAAGGACACAGCTTACCGAACCCTCATGACATGATCTTCGAGAACATTCACCACTTGAATATGTAATTTAGAAAAAATTTACCACAACTATTGCTTCCTGGTGGAGAGTTGTTGCGGTGCTGTAGCTGGATCTGGCCCTCTTCTAGCAGGCATGCATCATCAGGAGCTTCCAATTTCACTCCCACGGGATGACCACTGAACTCTGGTGAGAGCTACATCTATTGTAGCTTTCAATCTAAGAGGCTGCAACTTGATGACTCTGAGACACAGGCAGCTCTTTGTTAATGATGAGTAAAAATGTTGTCCTGGAAAGATGCATGAGAGAGAGAAATTGGTGAGAGAGCATTATAATAAAATACCTATCAACTGTTGCCTTATGCTCAAAAAGGTGAAAATGATGGCTCCCAGCAAGGCAGAGGAGATGACATCTCCAATTGGAATCACTGGATGTGAAATTCCGATTGCAACAGAGGTTTCTCATGCCACTGAATTTTGGAACAAAAATTGAAGTGTCTTTCAAGGACCTCTTAAGGGCTGAGCTATCATTTTGTCTGAGATGTAAAACACAGTTCATGACCTAGGCTTCAAGACTTCGCAGAAATATTTATAAATGACAGGTACCACATGAGATAATACATGGGAGCTGCACAATATCAGTTCGCACGCGCCATATTGAGAACTACTGAGCAGATTATGGTGCAGAAATAAACATTTATTAACAAGTGGGTGTCGTTCATTTCTCGCTGCCGATTCCTATTACAATAAAGAATGCCAACTCCTGTGGCTTCGAAGCTACGGTTCAGACTACGGCAAAGCGTAATTTGCGCGAGCACCTCTATGAAAACAATTAAAAAAAAAAAAGCAAAAACGCAACGTCGAGAGTTTTTAAGGAGTGTATAAAAATATCACGTTTTCCAGACCTTGAAAATGGCATTTTGAACCCCCAGGCTATTGTCGCGCCATACTAAATTTATACTTATACTTGTGTGGTATTTTTGAGCACCTTTTTAAAAGTACAATTCCAATAACCACATATTCAGACAATTCCACTATCATGACTTACTATATAACTGTTTGCCAATATCATTGCCTAACTCTTCGTTCAACTTTCGCCTTTCCCGCCAACGACTTTCTCCTCCTTTCGTAACTGTAACGCGAAACCACCTTCCGGCGCGCACTCACTCCCCAAGTGTTTGTTTTGTATATATTTAGTTGAATAAAGTGTAGCCTCCGCAGTGGTACCGGACCATGCTCTGGACCTATATAAGCAGCGTCCTGGGCCACTGCCGGGGGTCGTTTGTTGGATCTCTGGAAACTGTCTCGCCTCTTGTCACTCTGCCTCTCTAGCACCGCTTCCCGCCTTGTGTGAGGACTTGTATCTTCCCTCGGCTGTGGAAGTCGCGAAAGAGGTAAACTCCCCTTCCGTCTGTGGAGGCTAAGTTTTTCCCGCATGTGTTGTGTGGAGCTTCGGCTCCCCTTCCGGCTGTGGATGCTTAGGTTTTCCCGCCTGTGTCGTGTGGAGCCAGTAGGGTTCGGAGCAGACTAGTTCCCAATAGAGCATTCCTAACCGCGACAAAAGTGGTGGAGGTGCGGGGCAATTATCCCTAATCTACCATGAGAGCGACTCCCCAAGACGCGATCAGTGTTCACGCTTTAACGGCGAGTCAGAAACGTAACCGTCGTCGCCGCCTTTTGCAAGCAACACGCCCAAAACCCGCACAACCGATTCGTTTCCCATCCAAAACATCCGAAGAAGAACGCCGGAACAAAATAGATCATCATTTCAACCGCCTATTCGAACTCGCAGAAGAACTAATCAAAACTCATGCCCAGCAAGAAAAGTAAACAAGCGCCCAATATAATGGCAACCCCATCAGCACGACCGGCCGTGGGAGCACCCACCTTTAAAGGAGGTCCCGATGAGAGCGTATCCGAGTGGCTGACCTGGTACGAACACGTTTCGGGGATCAACGGGTGGGATCAAGAAGCAAAAGTTAAGTGCCTATACCTCGCACTCGACGGCGACGCACGGAAGTGGTATACCACCAAGATGCTAACGGGAGCACAGCTCACCTGGGAACAGTGGAAACACGAACTCACGCAGAACTTCGGTGGGCGGCAAACGACGGAATTATTCCACTTACATCTGTGCGGCCGCACACACCGTCCACTGGAGACACCGGAGCAGTATTTCTACGACGTGCTTCAGCTCTGTGCTCGGGTGGACCCACAAATGACTGAGGCGTGCAAACTGCGGCACCTCATGAAGGGACTGCGCCCAGAAGATATGCAGAAAATGCTCCTCGTCAATCCATCGACGTGCGCCGATTTTCTGCACACTTTGCAACGCATCAGCCAAGCAAACATCATGTCTCTCCCAGCGACGCATTTTCCACAGGGGTTGCAGCAGCTCGGCCTCGCTCAAGCGACAGTCAACGCAGGGTCGTCGCCACCACCAGCCACCGTTCCCCATCCCACACTGCTCCACAGCGCCTTCGTGGAATCCGCACCAAGCGGCTCAAACCATCAACGCCCGCAACCACAAGATGACCTTGGGGCATCCCTGCGCTCCCTCGAAAAGCGACTGGCTGCCATGGAGGTCCATCTTCGTCGCACCCAAGCGCGGTGGCCCCCGGCAGGAAGAGGGCGAAGCGACGATGGCAGGCCCGTGTGTGACTATTGTCACAGACGGGGTCACATTTACCGACAATGCCATAAAAGAATGCGAGACGAACAACTGAGCTCGGCTCAGCGAGACCTACCCCCACGAAATTTGCCCGTAGCGGGAAACGGGAACGGCCAGATGTAAGGGGCACGTCTGGCCGCCCTACCGCAACGCTTTCGAAAAATGAACTGTTGAAGCTACCTGTGAATGTACAAGGACACGTTGCAAACTTTATAGTGGACACAGGGTCAGCAGTGAACATTATATCTTCCCATTTTTTATCATCGTTATCTTCTGTGACTGTACAGCCAGCACCGCATGTGTTCATCAAGACAGTCAGTGGCGATTTGGCACAACCAGCAGGACAATGTGTTTTGAATGTGGAATTTTCGAACAGTTTAATTCTTCCCATGTCTTTTATCGTTTTGAAGGACTTCCAGTATGACGTTCTGGGGGGAATACCGTTTTGTAGGGACGCTAACGTTGTTATTGACTTTTATAATCACGAGCTGCACATTAACCAAGAAACCTTTTCTATTAACCTTAGTGAGCGTAATGCAAATTGTGTAAATAAAGTGACGCCCGTATATAATGTTTCCCAAGTGCGTATCGAATCGGGAACGGAAGTGGTTCTGCAAGTAAAGGTTCAAAATGATGGGCTACAACTTGTCGAGTCGTACCCTAAACTGTCCAACGGTTTATCAGTAGCACGTACTATCACGAACGTGCAACAGCAGAAGGGATTCGTTCGCGTTGCAAATTCAACCTCCTCGCCCATCATCATTCACGCCCATAGCAAAATTGGATTGGCCACCTCCGTATTGAATACCCAGCTCTGCGTAGTGGCACCCCAAGAAGGAACGCCAAAAGACGACGGAGACATTCGGTTTGGACCCCACGTATCAGCCCAGGATCAAGCCGCGCTACACAGCCTGCTTTCCAAATTCTCCCACCTGTTCACAAGAAAGGACAACCCTATTCGTCGGACGCATTTGGCGGAGCACGCGATAGACACCGGTAATGCGGCGCCCATAAAGCAGCATCCCTATCGTTGCTCTCCCTACGAACGAGAAGTAATCAGGGCTCAGGTGGATGAAATGCTGGCGGACGGTGTCATTCGGGAATCGAACAGCCCGTGGGCTTCTCCGGTGGTCCTAGTGCGAAAACCAAACGGGACGTGGCGTTTCTGCGTCGACTTCCGGAAAGTCAATGCCGTTACGAAGAGGGACGTACACCCGTTGCCGCGTATAGATGACATCCTCGACGTTCTACAAGGCGCCAAGTACTTTACAACCCTAGACTTGACGTCCGGCTATTGGCAGGTCGGTATCCGAGAAGAAGACAAGGAAAAGACAGCTTTCGCTTGTAATGCAGGACTTTTCGAATTTAATGCGGTCCCATTCGGACTGTGCAACGCGCCGGCCACTTTTCAGAGGATGATTAACAAGGCACTTGGTGGTCTCCTTTGGAGAGTGTGCTTGGCGTACCTGGACGACATTGTCATCTTCTCCAGGACGATGGAAGCCCATTTGACGGATCTCGAACAGGTGTTCCGGGCCCTGGATAATGCTAACCTGCGCCTAAAATTAGACAAGTGCAAATTCGCGGAGAAGGAGATCAAATACCTCGGACACGTACTCGACGGGGAACATATTAGACCGGATCCGACCAAGATTGCAGCTATCCAGGAGATACCATCGCCAAAAAACAAGAAACAGGTCCAAAGCTTCCTAGGGATCGGCAACTACTATCGGCGCTTCATCAAAGACTTTGCACGTATAGCCCGACCCCTGACAAACCTCACGAGGAAGGGTGTGCCATTTGCGTGGACAGCCGAGTGCGAAACAGCTATGGCAACCCTTAAGCAACGCCTTGTCTCTCAACCTGTGCTCTGCCACTTCGACCCAACAAAGCCGACGGAAATTCACACGGACGCCTGCGACTATGGTATTGGCGCTGTCCTCGTGCAGAGGGACGGTACCGAAGAACGTGTGATAGCCTACGCCAGCCGTCACCTTAATCGAGCTGAGAGCAACTACAGCACTACGGAAAAGGAGTGCCTTGCTGTTGTGTATGCCTGCCGCCAATTTCGACCATACATATTCGGCAGTTCGTTTACAGTTGTGACCGACCAGTCCAGCCTCATCTGGCTGATGAATGTGAAAAATTCCAACGGACGACTCATCCGTTGGTCCCTGCTACTTCAAGAATTCAATATCACGCTACGCCATCGAGCAGGTCGAAAGAATAACAACGCCGATGCCTTATCCCGCCTTCCTTATGATCCAGCACCGGAAAGTGATGAATCTGTCCTACCGCTTCTGGTCACGGATCAAGGGAACATTGCGGAGCAGCAGAAAGGAGATCCATTCTTGGCCAGAATAATTCGACATTTGGAAAACCCGGATGACCCGGTTGATCGGAAGGTAAAAAGAACAGCCAGGGCATTCCGGATGGTCGACGGTGTACTCTACCGTAGAGCAAAGAATGAAGAAGAAACGAGGTTCGTGCTCGTTGTTCCCGGGTGCCTACGTCCCGAAATACTTCGAGCTTGCCATGATGATATAACGGCAGCGCATTTGGGTATCAAGCGCACCTGGGAAAAGGTACGAAGCAGATTTTTCTGGCCGAAGATGTTTTCCGACGTTACAAAGTACGTCATGGGATGCAAGGACTGCCAGACACGGAAGGCTCCTCCTCTCAAGCCAGCGGGGTTCTTACAACCCATTCCTCCTGTTTCACGCCCCTTTCAGCAGGTTGGAATGGATTTCCTGGGCCCCTTTACGAAGTCTAGGAACGGTAACCGTTACATCCTTGTGATGACGGATTACCACTCTAAGTTTGCGGAAGCCGTTGCTACGCCGGCAGCCACTGCATCTGAGGCGGCAAAAGGGTTCATCGAGAACATCGTGCTGAGACATGGCGCCCCGGATAAATTAATCACGGACCGTGGACAGCACTTCGTGGCTACGATGATGAAAGGAATACTGGCGCTGCTGAAGACAAATCACGCGACCACGACGGCCTACCATCCGCAAACAAATGGACTCTGTGAAAGATTCAACAAGACGCTTGTCGATATGATAAGCATGTATGTGTCGTCCAACCATCAGGACTGGGATGAGTTTCTTCCCTATGTGTTGTTCGCCTATAACTCGTCACAGCAGGAGACGACAGGGCACACGCCATTCTTCCTCCTGCACGGATACGAGCCTGCATTTCCTATTGACGTGGCCCTGCAGAACCGTTACAATGAGCCTTCCTCTCAAGATCCGGAAATCATACAACAGCGGCTCCAGCTTGCACGGGAAATCGTCGCTGAAAGAGAGAGAAACGCACAAGAGAAGAACAAGGAGCGCTACGACCAACGTAGACGGGGCCAAAACTTCCAGCCTGGAGACTTCGTCTATGTTTGGTCACCGCCGAGGTCAAAGAAACGGACAACAAAGCTCCTTCATTGCTATCATGGTCCATTCCGCCTCGTCCGGCAAACAGCCGAGAACGACTGGGAAATTGAGAACAGAACCGGTAGAAGAACTGACATTGTTAATGTTTCTCGTCTGAAGCCGTATTACCCGACGTGGGAATTACGGGAAGAATCAGAAGGCAATGAAGCTCCGGAGGAAAACGAAGGTTCCAACCACGGCAATGTAAGCGGCAGTGAGGATGAATCGGGGGATGACGAGTTCTTCAGCGCTAACGACGCGTCGGACGACGAAGCGGATTCCCGACATGTGACTAGCCTTCCGCAAGCGCGCCCAATTGGGAACTCAGATTGCCGACCTCGACGTCACGCGCGACGCACTGAGCGACCAGACTTTTTATATTATTGAGTATTGGACATGAGTTATATTGTCGTGTTTGAAGTGCACCTGTAGTTTTATTGTTATTATTACCTGTGCAGAATGCTTACTGTGTAGAATATTGATTTGTACTCAAGCTGCCTAAGAGTGGGGACACTCTTTCTTTGTACGGGGAAGATGTCGCGCCATACTAAATTTATACTTATACTTGTGTGGTATTTTTGAGCACCTTTTTAAAAGTACAATTCCAATAACCACATATTCAGACAATTCCACTATCATGACTTACTATATAACTGTTTGCCAATATCATTGCCTAACTCTTCGTTCAACTTTCGCCTTTCCCGCCAACGACTTTCTCCTCCTTTCGTAACTGTAACGCGAAACCACCTTCCGGCGCGCACTCACTCCCCAAGTGTTTGTTTTGTATATATTTAGTTGAATAAAGTGTAGCCTCCGCAGTGGTACCGGACCATGCTCTGGACCTATATAAGCAGCGTCCTGGGCCACTGCCGGGGGTCGTTTGTTGGATCTCTGGAAACTGTCTCGCCTCTTGTCACTCTGCCTCTCTAGCACCGCTTCCCGCCTTGTGTGAGGACTTGTATCTTCCCTCGGCTGTGGAAGTCGCGAAAGAGGTAAACTCCCCTTCCGTCTGTGGAGGCTAAGTTTTTCCCGCATGTGTTGTGTGGAGCTTCGGCTCCCCTTCCGGCTGTGGATGCTTAGGTTTTCCCGCCTGTGTCGTGTGGAGCCAGTAGGGTTCGGAGCAGACTAGTTCCCAATAGAGCATTCCTAACCGCGACACTATTCAGAGACCTACACACTGTCCTAGCTTCATGTCTATGAGCTTTCCTTTCAATATTTACGACGTCCAACTAACCTACTTTTCCACTGTTATATTCACAGTGTCACATTTATGATGCCTCAAAGTGGAATGTAAAGAGTGCTTTCTGAGTGATACCTGAAGCTGCCCTGTATTACTGAAGACTGTTCTCCCTTTCGAACCTTGTCCACTTGTGACGAGATGTGTCGTTCGTAAGTGATTCCAGTTTGAACGAGTTACTCATGTGATCTCGCACATCCATGCGCACATCTATCACAAAACGAATCGTCCGTCAGTTCGATTGACTGACGCTTCGTGCTTCGTACTGCTACAGTTGCGGCTGTATTGCCCGCTGTCAGTAACTGCTGCTTGCAACTCTTAAGCCACAAACGAAACCACAACTGCCATCGGCTGGAGGAAACTTAATAGGGCTTAGTGTATACACTCGAAGGTTTTGCAAGTACCCTTGGGCTGCCGGCTTGCGATGTTAGACACGTCTACCATTTCACTAAACAAACCAATACAGCTGGCTTTGTTTACAAATCGCAGGCAGTGCAAGCGAGTGCTGTGCACCACCGTTGTTGATGAATGGCGCTAAGTGTAAGATAGCATAAAATAGGGTTAAATTTTTAAGAGTAACACAATTGTTAATTATTACTCGCATATCTGATTAAATTTTCGTTGTTAGCGGAGAATACACTCGAATGCCCAAGAACCCACGAAGTTCAAATAACTCGGGTGACGTCGAAAGTTGGCGTCGTCTGCTATGTCGCTATGAGCGTTGATGCTGTTCAAATCGTTCAAATGACTCCAACACTGTAGAACGCGTAGAACGTAAAGAAGTGAGGATGTTCGACAAAAGACAGAGGTTCTGAATGGGTAAGTTAAAGCTTTCAGCGGCCTCAAGTAACGCAAGTTGCTCTTCTGCTGATGGAGACACGCAGTTGGGGGTAACAAACCTTGGTTTGGTATTTCTGGAGCTACATCCACAAATGAAACGCTCAAATCATCAGGAGATAATGCTAACAGACAGCTTGGATGCCAGCGCTGGCATGAATTTTACACAAACTATCGAGGTTGACGTTACATCTTCCCGGCTACAGCACCGCAAAGGGCACTGCCCCAACGACCGTCTTACAAGCCGCACGTTCAGACACCTGGGGCGTTATCATGGGGCCGCTCTCCGATATATGGAGGATCCCCCCCCCCCCCCCCCCCCCCCGCACACCTTGGTCTCCCTCCACTGTGTACTACGAACTCTGAGAGTGAAAGTTCCATGCAATATTTCTTAGGCTGGAGGTGTGAACCACAGCGTGAAGTCTGGCTATCTCACATCATATGATACTATAGGGCACTGCACAGGGCACATTTTTAGGCCCGGCCCGGCCTCCCTTTGATTTACCCACCCGGGCCCAGCCTGACAGCCGCACATCTAGCCCAGCCCAAGACTAAAGGATTCTAAGTTTCTCTGCCCAAGCCCGGCTTGAGCCTCAAAAATTTAAAGGCTACACGGCACGGCCCGCTGTATCAGGCTGCAAAATTTGACCGTTGCTAACTAACAAAGGGGTAACACAGGCTAGAGCCCGACCTAGGCCCGGCGATGTACGGGCTCGGCCCGTACCGATTATAGTCTAACCGGAGCCCAGCCCAGCCCCCCAAAAAAGCTTTACGCGGCCCAGCCCACAGGCCAGGCTCGGGTTTTCGGGTGAGCCCGAGCCCATGCAGTGCTCCAAATGACACAATATTTTGAGTGAGGCTTTGTGGACTGATGTTCTTGTATGGCAATATGTAGAGTGCTGGACAAAAGTTTATGGAACACGCTGCGGAGCATTCCTTCCTCAGAGTGTCATGTTCCGTCAAGCGTTCTCCAGCACTGTACAAGTAAGTTGCAATACAGGGAGTAACCAGACTTCAAAAGTGGGCGGAGGTGACTGTGACTTGAAGTTTTAGCCTTCTCCTCTTTCTTAATTATGTGTGTGTGTGTGCGTGGGGGGGAGGGGGTTGAGGAGCCCCCACAGTCTAGCATCATCAGATAAAAGCTATCTTGTTTGAAGTAGAAGAAAGGAAAAGAAAAGGCATGGAACCTGTACGAGCAATTTGCTTTTTTTGTCTTGTGCTGAGCACACAACTACTTTCGTGCTGGAGTAAATGCGTAATATGCTTTATGCATCTGTACAAATTCCACGGGAACTTAAATTTGCAATTTTGCAAGAATGCCCAAGGAACACCCTGAAGAATGCCCCTGCAGAGTTCAACCTAACTTTCTCTGAACCTCTCTATTTCCCTCACCCAAATCTCGAATTTTCTCCACTCCCCTTCTACCCCATTCACCCCGCCGGTACTTTGATGGCCAGAAGTGGCAACGATAGTTGCAAAATGTATGGCATAACTATAGGTTCAGAAAGCGTACTTAGGTGGCCGTCGCATGACTTGAAGCTTTGCAATGTGGCTTACTTTTCCTTCTTTTCTGTTTTACTTCAGGAGCAACAGCTGGGATGTGTCCTATTAAAGAAGAACCTCGAAAGGACTCTTTGAATGATGATCCAATCATAGAAGTGAAAACAGAGGCTTACAATGTTGCACCTTTGGCAGGACAGGAACCAATGGGACACAACTGTGACCCAGTTTCAGGAGGCCGGCACAAAATGGTCTAGGGCACTTGTACAGTGCTGGACAAAAGTTTACGGAACGCGCGAGCGGCGTATTTTCTCTGGGCAGAGACACCCTAGCGTCGAGCGGAAGCGGGCGAGTCCACGCGTTCAGAGGGATGAAAGAGTGCGCTTGTGGCGACCCACCGTGGTAGTAGTGGTAACTTTGCTTTTGAGTGTAACGAACGCCAAAATGGCTTCGTTTTCGGTCTGCTCCACCGAGTGCGAGTGGCTATCGCGGGAAGGAAGTCTCCCCGCTATCGGAGAGATAACAGGGCGCTAAGATGAATTGAGGTGACAACGGGCTCGCAGTGCCCAGCGTTTTTCTTTTTTTATTAGACAAAAACAGAAGAAAAGAGCGTATACCCTTGAACACACACAGAAAAAAAAAAAACAGGCAAGGGGAGACGATACTGTCTCAATACTTTGTCGGCCCCCTTTCGCAGCAATAACTGGGGCCATACGCACAGGAAGGGAAGCGTATAGCCGACGGACAAGGTCAACGTCTTCACGTAGCAAGGACCACTCTGCTTCTATAAATTCCCAGAGTGCGTCCTGGCTCCTTGTAGGCGTCCCTCTCTTGCTCATCCTATTCTTCAGGCTGCCCAAGACGTTTTCGATGATGTTTAAGTCCGGGCTCTGCGCAGGCCATGTCAGCTGCGTTACACTGAGGCGTAAAAAAAGAAAAAAGCTAGGCACTGCAGCCCGTTGTCACCTCAATTAATCTTAGCGCCCTGTTATCTCTCCGATAGCGGAGGGATTTCCACTCGCGCTCGGTGCAGCAGACCGAAAACGAAGCCATTTTGGCGTTCATTACACTCAAAAGCAAAGTTACCACTACTACCTACTACCACGGTGGGTCGCCACAAGCGCACTCTTTCATCCCTCTGAACGCGTGGACTCGCCCGCTTCCGCTCGCCGCTAGGGTGTCTCTGCCCAGAGAAAATACGCCGCTCGCGCGTTCCGTAAACTTTTGTCCAGCACTGTACCAAAGCTGCTGCACAGGCACTCTTCAATGACCATTGAAGCCAACGGCAATTGAATATATGTGTAGTGCCACCAAGTGTTTAATCCGTCAGTGTGAATAGGATCTAAGACTCTCTGAGCAGTTGACGCATTATACGGTTGGTGGTGCTGCAGATATTTTCAATTTCCATTGACTTCAGTGATGATTACAAACTGCCTTTGTGACAAGGATATTGGTCGACACCAGATTGAATGGCAAGATATGTACGAAAAGCCGGATGCCACAGAAATGCTTTTCAGTTTTCTGTTTGTCATGTACCAGTTTTTCCAGCACGTCCTCTCTTCTGAGGACTATTCGCAAAGTATAGACCACTTTACAGTTTCCAAACAAGAGGAGGTTGGTGTGGGCAAAACACACTGAATGCAGCACGCGGATGCTTTCCGCAAGTGCGACATCGGCCATGCTACACTGCTACCCCGCTTTCGACTGTCTACTGTCACAACGCTCAAATAATTTAGGGCTCTGAAGGAATTGGACGGGTGTCGCTACAAGACCAAGTTGTTTATGAACGGTATAAGTACCTACAACATGACGGTCTCTTTGCACTGCACATCGACAACTGGGCAGCCCAACCATAAAACATGCCACCGCTCACAATCGCATTGCAGTTTGTCAAATATTCTTTGGCCGAGCCAGTTCACTGCTGATACTGTACCAGCATAAGTCACTGGAAGCGTACAATTACTTCACCTCAGTCGAGCTATTTGATCGGGGCGTCGCCGAGGACAGTGCTAGTTTGCTGCCCTGTACTGATTCCTGTTACAGTCGTTTCTCTGGTGCACAGGTATCGTGAGGGAATCTGACGAAAGTGATAACAAGGAATTTTTACGTCTGACTGCAGCCGTCAAACGATTTCTTTGTTTCGCGTTGAGTGGAAACTCATGAAAAGTGATTTCGCCATCTTTTTTTTTTTTTTCCTTGGGATTGTGTACCCGAAGGACACACTGCTTTGCAGGATGCCCACTTTCCATGAGAACAGCGATCACGTCAATTGAAAGTGGCGGCTATTTTGCCCACACCAAGCAGATGCCCTCCAGAGCCGTATATTAAAAAGGAGCCTGGCCATTAATGGGTCCTGCCTATACCTGAAGCTCCACCCACTTTTTCAGCTTTCTGACCCATGACGTCTTGAAATATGGGGCACCATCAATCACCCGTCCTCACTATTTGTCCCCCTATCCAACATGGGCAGTGCCATTTTGGGTGGCAAGTGGATTGGATGGGATTGAAATGGATACCTCTGGCGATCTGTAAAACTAGCGGATTTTTTGTGCAAATTTGATTAATGCCACCTAGGCTGCGCAAGGCAAGTCTGCAAGTGTCGCCTGCTTCCGTCGTTGCACCGCTGCCGGCAGAACCACCTGCTGGGACACATTCTGTCGTCAGAATGATTTTTAAACACAGCTACATGAATAGTTGGAATATAAAAGGCAAGAATGTTTATATCCATGAAATCCAGCAATGATTTCGAGACGTCTGACTCTTTGTGGACAAATATGTTGCTACAGGGCTCTCGTGATGTTACCCTGTGACAGTGACTCATGCTCTCAAAATCCAGGATTCCACACTGGAGGTGCTCGAGGGTGAATTCACAGCGACTCTCCATTCGATCCGGGTTGCTGTATTCACTGGTGTACAAGGCCTCACATACAATCACGAGTTCAATAAACAGAAGGAGTCAAAGGAACCATGACTCGAGCATAGTGGGGAAGACTCACGATTGCTGCCTCTCAGCGAGCAACAACCTGACCCAAACCGGCTCTGCTATTCTTCAGGTCCAGCCAAAGAGCAATTCTGTAAAAAACATTGTTTGCCACCTTCGGATTCACCACCATTTTCGTTCTCGTGGTCATTCTAACGTGTGCTGGCTTGGGCAGTGCACAGTGGAGTATCACGTGAAATGAAAATGCAGCAGACTGCCCTGCTACATTGCGTGTGTGTGTGTGCTTGCTTGCCTCAGCTTTTGTGCTGTTGCTGAACAACTCGGCAGGTCAAAGGTCAGACTTTGGGGCTTTTTTTCGCCCATATGTTTTTCGACTGTGATACAACAGGTTAGTGTCAAGGCTGAGCCCTGCAGGGCAGAGGTCGTGCTTGAACGGCCTCTCAACCGTGTGCTTACGCTTGTGACATGACAGGAAAAAGCTACGGGTGAATTCGGCAGGACAGAGATCGCACTTATATGGCTTTTCACCGGTGTGTATTCTTCGCCTGTGACGTGACAGAGTTGAGCTATGTCTGAACTCTTTAGGACAGAAGTCGCACTTGTATGGCTTTTCTCCTGCATGTGTTTGCTTGTGAAGCCGCAGACCCCTTCTATAGCTGAACTCTGCGGGACAGAGGTCACACTTGTAGGGCTTCTCGCCTGTATGTTTTAGCTTGTGATGCAACAGGCCAGACCTATAGCCGAACTCTGCAGGACAGAGATCACACTTGTAGGGCTTCTCGCCTGTGTGTAGTCGCTTGTGATGGAACAGCATTGCTCTTTGGGTGAAGTCTGCAGGACAGAGATCACATTTGTAGAGCTTCTCGCCTGTGTGTTTTCGCTTGTGATACAACAGCTGTGTGCTTCGGCTGAACTCTGCAGGACAAAGCTCACATTTGTATCGCACGCCTGTGTGGGTTTGCTTGTGAGCCCAGAGGCTCGTGTGCCAGCTGTACTCTGCAGGACAGAGATGGCACTTGTAGGGCTTCTCGCCCGTGTGTTTTCGCTTGTGATACAACAGGCTTGTGCTTTGGCTGAACTCTGCAGGACAAAGCTCGCACTTGTATCGCACGCCTGTGTGGGTTTGCTTGTGAGTCCAGAGGCTTGTGTGGCGTCTGTACTCTGCAGGACAGAGATCACACTTGTAGCGCTTCTTACGCTGTGGGTAGATACTGCGGCTGACCTCTGCAGGGTAGAGATTGCACTTGTCAGCACTCCCTCCTCCTGTGTGACGGTTTGCATGCACTCGCAGAGTCGACGGACGACGGAATGTCATGGAACATATGTTGCAGGTAAACGCCTTTGTTTCGTGAGTTTTCAGGTGAACTTCCAAGAGGCCAATGTCAATGCACGTAGCTGAACAAATGTTGCACTTGTACAATTTGTCTCCCTCGTGGCCAAACATCAACAGTTTGCTTCCCTGTTGAGTCTCAGTCTGATCTGAAGGTTGCTTTGTGGTCCGACTGTTCGCAGTGTTTTTGAATTCTGGCTGAAAGGGTGTTGTGCAGATCTTGAACACTGCATTTGAAGAAGTGGAACACGAAGATGCATGATCACAAGTGCCTCTGAGCTTGTCCTTAAGAGGGATCATACCAGTGCTTTCTTTCGCTCCTGAAATTCCAGAAATCTGACATTAAGAGTGCAGACAACTTGGTGCTCTACTATCCTAACACAAGTATATTATTTGCTCACAGAATGAAAGCACAATACTATTGCACAAAAGTGGTCACAAGACTAAAACAGACAAGACAAAAACTGCTATGACGTATACTCTCAGGCCCTTATGATTTCTATCGCTGACACATGCTTCATTGCCTTATAAAGCTAGAGTTCGCTTATGAGTAGAGGATAAAAATGTCACTGCATGGCTCTCGTGATGTCGTGGCACCCTGTGACGGTGACCCCTGCTGAAAAATTCCGTGGTTCCACTCTCTCTGCTGAACTCTGCAGGAGAGAGGTAACACTTGTACGGCTTCTTGCCCGTGTGTTTGTGCTTATGGTTAATGTTACGGCTGAACTCTGCAGGACAGAGACTGCACTTATATAGGGCCGTGTGTATTCGTTTGCGACGCACCAGGCTTGTGTTATGGCTGAATTGCGTAGGACAGCGATCGTGCTTGTATGGCCTCGCACCCATGTGTGTACGCCTGTGAACCCACAGCTTTGTGCACTCTCAGAATTCTGCGGGACAAGGATCACACTTATACGGCTTCTCGCCTGTGACGCACCAGGCTTGTGTTACGGCTGAATTGCTTAGGACGGAGATCGCACTTGTATGGGCTTTCCCCCATGTGTGTACACTTGTGAACCCACAGCTTTGTGCTCTCTCCGAATTCTGTGGGACAAAGATCGCACTTATACGGCTTCTCGCCTGTGACGCACCAGGCTTGTGTTCTGGCTGAATTGCTTAGGACGGAGATCGCACTTGTATGGGCTTTCCCCCATGTGTGTACGCTTGTGAACCCACAGCTTTGTGCTCTCTCCGAATTCTGTGGGACAAAGATCGCACTTATACGGCTTCTCGCCTGTGACGCACCAGGCTTGTGTTCTGGCTGAATTGCTTAGGACGGAGATCGCACTTGTATGGCCTTTCCCCCATGTGTGTACACTTGTGAACCCACAGCTTTGTGCTCTCTCCGAATTCTGTGGGACAAAGATCGCACTTATACGGCTTCTCGCCTGTGACGCACCAGGCTTGTGTTCGGGCTGAATTGCTTAGGACGGAGATCGCACTTGTATGGCCTTTCCCCCATGTGTGTACACTTGTGAACCCACAGCTTTGTGCACTCTCAGAATTCTGCGGGACAAGGATCACACTTATACGGCTTCTCGCCTGTGATGCACCAGGCTTGTGTTCTGGCTGAATTGCTTAGGACGGAGATCGCACTTGTATGGGCTTTCCCCCATGTGTGTACACTTGTGAACCCACAGCTTTGTGCTCTCTCCGAATTCTGTGGGACAAAGATCGCACTTATACGGCTTCTCGCCTGTGACGCACCAGGCTTGTGTTCGGGCTGAATTGCTTAGGACGGAGATCGCACTTGTATGGCCTTTCCCCCATGTGTGTACACTTGTGAACCCACAGCTTTGTGCTCTCTCCGAATTCTGTGGGACAAAGATCGCACTTATACGGCTTCTCGCCTGTGACGCACCAGGCTTGTGTTCTGGCTGAATTGCTTAGGACGGAGATCGCACTTGTATGGGCTTTCCCCCATGTGTGTACACTTGTGAACCCACAGCTTTGTGCTCTCTCCGAATTCTGTGGGACAAAGATCGCACTTATACGGCTTCTCGCCTGTGACGCACCAGGCTTGTGTTCTGGCTGAATTGCTTAGGACGGAGATCGCACTTGTATGGGCTTTCCCCCATGTGTGTACACTTGTGAACCCACAGCTTTGTGCTCTCTCCGAATTCTGTGGGACAAAGATCGCACTTATACGGCTTCTCGCCTGTGACGCACCAGGCTTGTGTTCTGGCTGAATTGCTTAGGACGGAGATCGCACTTGTATGGCCTTTCCCCCACGTGTGTACACTTGTGAACCCACAGCTTTGTGCTCTCTCCGAATTCTGTGGGACAAAGATCGCACTTATACGGCTTCTCGCCTGTGACGCACCAGGCTTGTGTTCTGGCTGAATTGCTTAGGACGGAGATCGCACTTGTATGGCCTTTCCCCCATGTGTGTACACTTGTGAACCCACAGCTTTGTGCTCTCTCCGAATTCTGTGGGACAAAGATCGCACTTATATGGCTTCTCGCCTGTGACGCACCAGGCTTGTGTTCTGGCTGAATTGCTTAGGACGGAGATCGCACTTGTATGGCCTTTCCCCCATGTGTGTACACTTGTGAACCCACAGCTTTGTGCTCTCTCCGAATTCTGTGGGACAAAGATCGCACTTATACGGCTTCTCGCCTGTGACGCACCAGGCTTGTGTTCTGGCTGAATTGCTTAGGACGGAGATCGCACTTGTATGGCCTTTCCCCCATGTGTGTACACTTGTGAACCCACAGCTTTGTGCTTTCACCGAATTCTGCGGGACAAAGATCGCACTTATACGGCATCTCGCATGTATTTCTTGTTTGTGATACGACGGGCTAAAGCAATTGCTGAACTCTGCAGGACAGAAAGTGCACTGATGGGGCTTCTCACCCGCATGTTTTCTCTTGTGATATGGAACAATTGTTCCATAGCTAAATTCTACAGCACAGATGTCACACTTGTAGGGCTTCCGGCCGTTGTTTTCGTTTGTGATACAACAGGATTGTGCGTTGGCTGAATGCTGCAGGACAGAGGTCGCACTTGTATGCCCTCTCGCCAGTGCGTGCTCGCTGTGATGCCAGAGGCTCGTTCTGTGGCTGAACTCCGCAGGACAGAGATCACACTTGTTACGTCGCAGGCACATACTATGGCTGACTGCTGCAAGGAAGAGGTTGCACTTGTACTTGCACTTTCGATGCAGCTTGCTGTAGTCAATGATGTACAAGCCAAGCACTCAAATACAATCACAACTCCATCTTGCGGGTTTCACGAGTTGAAAAAACGAACGGAGACAATAAAGGAACAATATGACTTGGACACCGTGGGGAAGAATCACGATTGCCTCCCCTCAGCGAGCAACAACCTGACCCAAACTGGCTTGGCCATTCTCCAAGTTCTGCCAAAGAGCAATTCTGTAAAAATAGTTTGCCACCAATTTTGCTGTCATGGTCATTCTAACGCGTGCTGGCTTTGGTGGTGCACAGTGGAGTCTCACGTGGAATGATGATGCAGCAGACCCCTGTGCTACATTCCCCACTGTGCAGCTTCCCTGCGACTACCACTGGAGTGAGTGACCAAGTGTTTTGGATGTTGAGGTCACACACCTGAAGGTGTATTTGTCTTACGAAGGCAGCACCAAAAGGACGTTTCATCGTGTCGACACTCCACATAGCGGGATTTCAGATGCGCGTTTCGAGCACGAGGGAGAGTCAACGATTGCCAGCCTATTATCTATGGCATAGAAATCTTACAGAGAGAGGCTAGAAGGAAAGGCGGGGAGGAGGATCGGAGGAGAGCAAAGAACTTGAACAGTGTTCTTCCCTCTCTCAGTGTATGTGCTCGGAGGCAGCCATATTGAATCAGCTGAGGAAACGTCGCGTATTTCTAGTCCGTGAAAGCCACCACAGTTCCGAAAACTGTTGCAACACTTGCTCGGTTGATCCTCTGCTTCCATTGGCTACTTATTTTATCAGTGTCCGTCCCTATCCAGGCTTGTAGTCAAGGCTGCTTGGTCTGGTTGAGGCAGCGGCGGAGACGGCGTACCCATGTGGCGTCCGTGTCGTGTCTTTGTTTCTTCGTATGTGTGTGTGTGTGTGTGATTTCATATATCTAATGGTCTTATGGATTCGGAGTGTGTTTGACTGTTCCAAAAACATTTTTGGCGTTATGTTTGTTGTTTGCTGGATTCCTTTTTTACATGTGCCATGGCAAAAGTAGCTGATTCAATATGGCGCTCCGCTCGCCCGCGCGTCCCAGTTTCTGAGGTTTCCTTCTAGCATACTCCTTAAGATTTGTATGATCTACGCTAATAAAAGTTGTGGAAACCCGAGTTCCCACAACCTGGGGTGTCAACCCGTCCATTACGTGTCTAGAGGAACGAGCAGCACAACAACCAAATCAGTGCAACACAGATCAAGGTTTATTTTTACCTTAGAGAAAGCAGGCCAACAGTCCAACCAACGCCCAGGCGAAAACTGGACAGTTTTCCCTTCTGCACCACTTTTTACTACCTGTCCACAAGGAAACGCCCTCCTCTAAACACAACAGGTTCCTACCGGTGCTGCCATCTAGGCTTCTGCCGCGGAACCACGCCACAAAGTGACACTGGCCTTGTTGACTTTGTTGCCTGTTCTTTAAAGGGGCATAAAAATGCAAAAACGACTTGCTCTCAAATGAAAGACTGTGCTCGAAAAAGTCCAATTCAAATAAATATGAGTTCACACAATGTTGCCATTTAGAGGAAAAATGCGATGAAAAACAGAGCTGTCTTTGGCAGCAATGAATGGGATCCCCAGGGGTGCAAATATGTCGACAGCTATCCAGTATGACTCTGACTGCAGCTTCCTAATGGAATCAAAGCTTGGAATTATGATGACAAGTACGAAATTAACAAAGTATGTCAAGTAATTCGAAGTGAGCTTGTTTTTGCGTTTTAGTGCCCCTCACTTCGACCACAATTTGATACCATCAACTTTTGTGTTGCTGTCAATGCAAAGTAACGGAAGCCTACTGTGTGTTTGTACCTCTAACGGATTCTTTTTTCCCGGCTTTAAAGACAAACTTTCGGGTCTAACTGACGAGTACCTGTCACAAACACAGGAGGAGCGACAGGGCAACATTCTAATTGACATCTTGGCTCTAATGCTTATAATTAAAAACTGATTAATTTTTGCTTAATTACAAATCACTTTTTGTTCGCATCATTTTGTTACTTAATTACTTTGGTTGCATCTACTGTTCGTTGTCTTTATCGCCGGCCACAACTTTCTTATTGAGATCTCAGCTCTAATGCTTACAATTAAAAACTGATTAATTAATTTCACTCAATTAATTACAAAACAGTTTTTTTGTTCGCATCATTTTACTTAATTCCTCTGGTTTTATCTAGTGTTAGTCGTCTTCGCAACTAGAAACATCATACGTGCGGTCAAAGTCTGCAAAATTTGCAACGTGAAGTTCAATAAAGCACACCTCAGTGTGTGTTTTGTCTACTTTGAGAATCTTCCACAGGAGAGAGCATGTGCTGGAATGGTGATCCACAATGAACGGACAACTAAGAAGGAGAATTCTGTTGCATCCCCCTTTTTTTGTCCGTATTGGCCCGTTCAGTTTGGTGTTGACTGAATCTCCCAGACCATTTTGTGTTTACCTTCCAGTGTTGAATCACAGTCTTGTCCTGTCTGGTGCTGCTCCGCTAAGATTTCAATGTTGTAAGGCTCCGTTTTCACTTCTACGATTGGTTGTTCGTCCGAAGATTCCTCTTGAGGTTCTTCCTTAATGGGACGCGTGCCAGCCATCACTCCTGAACGTAGAATAAGAGCAGGGGAGAAGTAAGCCGCATTCCAATGCATCGAGTCACGCGACAGCCACCTCTGCCCCATTTCCGAATCTAGTTACGCTCTATTCAGCGGCATAGCGTGGGTCCCCCATGCCTGGGATGGAATGAGCATCTTGTCTTCAAATACACGGCCCGTTCGTGCATCCCTACACTGTCCCCCTGGTGGTAACTCAGGCCCTTACTTCCGACCACGCACATTTTATGGTTGTCGGTTGTCAAACAGCCGAACGAGGACGCGTCGCATCCCATAACTCCCCCTAGTGATTTATCTAGATCCCCCCAAAATGTTCAGTGACACACCCCTAACTGTGTACCTCTTACAAGGGGTGCGCTCACGATTTCAGCTTCAGACACATGTTGGTACTGATATGCAGTGATGGCCACCAACAACTTCTACTGTAAACTACTTCGCAATGGAGTTGTTCAACTAGTAGTTCAACTACTTTTCACGGGAGGTACTTAAAACTACTTCTTTAACTACTGTGATGCATTTTAAATACATCAATAACTACTTAACAGTGTCCAACGACACCAATCCCATTCTATAGTGCTCTTGGACACCTAAACATGAATCGCAAGAAGCGATAAAAGTGAAGATTTAGTACGCATGCATGGCACAGTTGCTCCGAACCTCCGTTCTCATCCAACAAGTAGCTCGAGGTGAAAATTGGAAGCACCGTAAAGGTTGTGCTTTAAAGCTTGCAGCAAGACCAGAAGTATTTGGCACCTGCAGTAACCTAACTACTGTAGTTGACTACTTGAAATAGTAGTTTAACTAGTAGTTGCCATTACATTTCTGCAAGTAGTTAACTACTTTTTAACTACAATCAGGTCATTTAACTACACGCAGTTAACTACTGGCCATCACTGCTGATATGTTAAGCTGTAACGATGTAACTATAACAATGGAACCCCCCCCCCCCCAACTTTTTTCTAACGCCCCACAATGCATGGGATTCTGGGTAAACCACTGGCTCCCCCATCCAGTTGAATGGGCTTGGCGGACTTTGCACTTTGGTTGCTTCACTTTATTCGCCGCTGTCTCAATGTGCGTACCGAAGTGCCGCGCACACGGGATGCAATTTTATGCCAGCGTGGCACATCGAACCTCGCTTCAGTCACTTTCGTCTCTGAGGCACACGGAAGATCGTCCCAAGAGCACCCAATGTTGAAAGAAATGAGATTTTTTTCCCCTATATTGCTGAACTTTTCGTTCTCCCTGTCGATAAATTATGCAAAAAAAAAAAAACTCTCGTGCCCAGGGCGACTGCCCCTATGCCCCCCTCCCACCCCACCCCCACGCTATGCCACTGGCTCTATTGAAAGTCATCTGTTCAACACTGCATACAACAACATTAGCCAACAAGACTAGGAATCCACTGTGGTTACATGATGCGAGACATGCAGACGTACGACATCTTCCGTAGAAACATACCGCATCTGAGAAGGAGTAGGAAGGGAGTTGCCTCAGGACAGAAGCCGCCGATATTTCGAAGAGAGACTGTTCTTCTTCTGGGCCTTCTGTTCTTCTCTGTTTGAAATATCGGCGGCTTCTGTCCTGGGGCAACTCCCTCCCTACATCTCTACCGGTTCGCTGGATTTCTACCCATCTACTATACCGCACCTGAGTACTAATATAGGTCAACAAAATCTTACTACGACATGCTCCTCGGGGACATTCTATAAATACTGTCAGGGTTCTTTTCTTTTCTTTTTCGCGAAACCCAATTCAATCCGATTATCCATCCCAAACCTGTTTAGGACCAATTTGGGTCACACCTGATTTCTTCCCGAATTCCAACCCTTTATCGGGTTGTACCATGTGCACTATTTACTAACAGTTCATGTGAGCGTGGGATGTAGATATTATTTGACCAAAGCATAAAATAAAGTATAATAATATAAGTAGTAATTATAGATAGTATAAGTAAAGTTGATAATAAAGTGTGCATTAAAAAAAGCGATTTCGTGTTACAACATGTCATGCTACTCCCTGTAAATCGTGAGTAAGCGTACCCTTATTCGATAGATCAATTTTTGCAAATTGCACATTCAGTCATTTGCAAAGTTATTTGCAAGTATTTAATCTTGCTATTAATTAATTAATATTAACATATTAATCAATACATCTTATTAATTATGATGAATAAATTAATAGAATACACCACAAAGAAAATATGTCTACAGTATATGTTTGACCACTATAAGCACTTTAACCACAGGCACCTTGCTGGACAGCACCTAATAACACATAATAGATTATCTTAACCCACTGCCTTATACAGGGTGTCCCAGAAAATGTGTCATTGAATTTTAATAAAAAAAACTACACCACATATAGTCATGCGCTCAACGGCATTTGTTCTTACTAGGTTTTTGCCACCTCCTGATGTGCATGTCACGTAACTAAAGTTTAATTATGTAAATTTTTGCGAACTGAAATCGGAAATTTGCCAAGTAAAGGTCACTTTTTTACGTCACCAATGTGAAGAGCATGCCGAATTTACTCAAATTAATGATAATTGACTGGAATAGTGAGGAGCTATTGTATCGGAAAAAATAGCCGAACGTGATGCTTTTCGGAGCACAGGACCATAACGCGCGATGACTTTTTGAGCGCAATCGCTCTCAGTCCGACGAAAGGAAGTTCCAAAGCCAGCCCACAGAGTGATGGTAGAAAAAGTAGCAGTTCCTAAAATTGGGAGAGGGAAAGCATTATCCCAGCGAAAGTCGGACGTGATAAGCCATGCCTGCGCTATCTCCTTCTGCAATGCCGGGGTGGGCTGGGTTTCCAACCTCCTTTCGTCGGACTGGCAAAGATTGCACAGAAAAATTCATTGTGCGCTATTCTGTGCGACCTCTGTAGAGCATGATGTTCGGCTATTTTTTCCGATGGGATAGCTCCTGAATATCCCTGTCAATTATCATTAATTTGACTAAATTAGACACGCTCTTCACATTGGTGGGGTAAAAAAGTCACCTTTACTAGGCAAATTTCCGACTTAAGCTCGCAAAGCTTTACATAATTAAACTTACGTTACACGACATTCACATCAGGAGGTGGCAAAAACCCGGTAAGAACAAATGCAGTTGACCGCATGACTCTAGGTGGTGTAGTGTTTTTATTATAATTCAATGACACGTTTTCTGGAACACCCTGTATGTACAGCATTTCCTCTCTGGGCATTACCATTACCATCTTCATGTCTCCAGGTTGGGGACATGCCATTGGATGAACCCTTTCAGGTGTACAAGTATGTGCACAGGGGTGACATCCAATGTATTGCTCCGTAGACGAAAGTGTGCTGGGCGAACGCAATACATCCTGGACAGGACGTGGCACAGCAAACGTCAAAGCTCACGTGACCTTAAAGGTGGCGGCGCCTGTGGTGGCATTGTTTACAAATGGCCAAATTGTTTGTAAACAATGCGGTTGTTGTTTCTGCGCGACATATTGCATCTTTTCGGTCATGGTAATTATTTTTATACAATAATCTCACAGTAGAATGTGCAATTTCGCACATAAGCCCTCATACTGTTGACGACTTCCAGAGATGTGATGACGAATGCGCGTTAAGAGTCACTGAGTCGATGCGATGTACTTCAACTCAGGAGAAATGGGCTACTATGTATGAGTTTTTTTTTATTATAATTCAATGACACGTTTTCTGGGACACCCTGTATAATATTACATTTTATTATTATAATAACCCGATGGGTTGATATAACAATGGACAATAACATTTGTGTTTGTAGCACGCGATATCACCCAGAATTAGACATTTCAAAGTAGCACCATCCCAAATCTGTTTCAGGCAGTCAACCAGAAAAGGTCACACCCTGTCTGTGAAACATTCATCACCTGAGTGTCTAGTTTACTAGGACTTTACCATAAGCATCACCTCCTGGTGGATACTCACCACAGTCCTGTTCCCAAACTTGGCCCTCATCAAGAGGTTCCGATTTTACTCTCAGCAGCTGACCACTCAACTCTGGAGAGAGCTGCATTTCTTGAAGCTGCGATTCCAAAGGACCTGGTAGGTGAGGCTCGTAGACACAAGTACCTCTTGCTTCCTGCATAGTGCGGAGTACTGTCCTCATTCCATGCTGATTACAAGAAAATGGAAATTGACTCTGGACGTGAAAGAAATACTAGTGATGGGCAGTAGTTACACTACTAGTTAAACTACCTGACTGTAGTTAAAATGTAGTCATCAACTACTTGCAGCAATGTAGTGGCAACTACTCGTTAAGAGGACATATCGCGTAGGTCTCATCTCAAAAATGAACTTTTTTTCTGCAATAGATGGTGCCACACGTGCGGTCTTCTTACTCCTCTGACTTTGTAAGAAGTCCATCGCGTCTGTGATTGGAGGACACGACAAGCCCACGTGACAGGCGGAGACCTATGAGCTGGGTTGTGTTTCCTTTATTTTTAGATTTCCTCCTTTCCCCCGATTTGCTTTTGCGCGGTGGATTTGGTTTTCTCGCGTTTGCTGTTTGGTGTGCACGTTTTACTGGCATTTCTCGAACATGCCGTGTGACTGTCGCGTACCGCCGTTACCACCTCGCTTTCTCGTGCATGAAGATTGCTCTGATCGGTAGCAGCGGGCTAAAGCTTTTCACCCGATACGCAGAGACTGTCCGTGGAGGTGTCTATTCGTGATATGGTGATCGTAGTTTTCAGGTGAAAGATGAAAGTCACTGAAAAGGTTAGCCAGCTGTAGGACTCAAACCCACATCTTCTGGATTGCCGGTCCAGGGCTCTACCAATCGAGCCAAGCTAACACGCCTTCTCAGCAACTTCCAGGGTGCGTCATCTGAAGGGGACGCACCCTGGAAGTCGCTGACAAGGCGTGTTAGCTTAGCTCAATTCGTAGAGCCCTGGACCGGCAATCCAGAAGATGTGGGTTCGAGTCCTACAGCTGGCTAACCTTTTCAGTGACTTTCATCTTTCACCGTTAATTTCTTAGGCAAATTGAGGCTTTGTATGTATTTGTCCCTTCTATGTTGATCCAGCCTCAGAACATCAGTTCTTTCATGTAGTTTTCAGTTTTCGTGGTGTCACAGGATCACGTGTCCCCGAGAGTATCGGGGGACTCCAGTTGAGCTGAATAGCGATCTTTGTCAGGATAACGGTATCCAGAAAGGACGCGGGGTTGTCGACGGTCATATGACAGTGTAACATCCCGTTGCAAAACATCCCCGCTTTTCTTGCCGGTGACATCTACACTGTTTGAACCATGACGTTCGTTGCTGTCGATTGGTGTCGTGAAAGCGCTCCCTCAATCGGCTTGCATTACTTCATAGTAGAACTCAAGGCCGGTGCACTCGCACAGGACTGCCAGCAAATTTCGATAGGGTTTCGCACTCCCCTTTAGAGCATTGCGCGGGTCTTGTCGGGCCTTGCTTTATGTTTTTCGCACGTGCCCGTGCCAGGTTTGGACTGGACAACACATACCATGGTGCGGCATGTACGTCAACATACTTTATGAGACTCGACAGCTGAATTTTTGAGTCCATTTTCACGCCAATTTTGTGTAACGGGTCTCGGTTCTTCTTCTTCTTCATAGGGGTTAGGAGATGTCAGCCAGATGGCTACGGCTTGCTACTCCAAATTCCACACACATGCACTCACACACGTTGGGGCCCACAGGCGTGGTGGGCGCGTTTGAACAGCAGAAGGAGCGTCCTTCAACGCAGCCAGAGAGGAGCAACCGCGTACACACGACACCGCTCTCTCCGTAAAACAGAGTGAGACGCTGATCGAGAGGAAAGCCGAAGTGCGGAGTTTTCAGGCGTAGTGCAGGGTTCTGCACGACCCGCTCCATCCCGCGGTGCAGATCCCGGTTTGGAATTTCCCGCGGGTAGCGGGTCGGTTGCGGGTGGTATTATTGACACCCGCGCGGGCAGCGTTTTTGGCACAAGCACTGCTGGCGGGTCCGCTACGAACAAGCAACGGCTACAACAACAACAACGAAGAGAAAAGGTCATACCAAATAATAAGTAAACAAAGGCGCCGCAGCCCCTGCTCGTCTGGTCTGGTTGGGTGCGGATTTAATTTTCTGGTAGAGCGCGGGGGGCGGGTCTTGTCGGAGGAGGTAGGGGTCGGGTATGGATTTCACCCTCAAATAATGGGTTGCACGTCATACGGTCCAAATGCCCATTTTGTCAAACTACCAAGTGTCTGTCTTGCTTACGCGAACATTTGGGAAAACAAAATGCGTGATAGCGCTTTTCTATAGAAATCGCTGTCTTGTCCCCTGTCTCGAGTTTCTTCAGCTATCAAAAAAACCAAACGGTGCACGTATGCACAGGTCATGCGCATTTTGGCACTGTAGTCGCCTCTTGAGAAGGCGTAGAGCACTGCATGGGCCGGATTTTCAGGACCGTGCCCCGCCCATACACCAATATTTCCATAGTGAGGCCCTATCCAAACCCACCTCTGCTCTAAGTGTTCCCCAGGCTCGCAGCGAGCCCGATGACCAGTCCCATTTGTCCATTCCAATTTTCTTTCTCTGTTCGTGGGAAGGATAGCTCCATAACATACCCGAAAATCGTGCCAAAATTTTGGCGGCGATCTTGACTAAATGGCCGCCAGATTTGGCCAATTTCGTCATACGGTGTGCGTGCAGACGGCAGGTGTCAATTTGTTACTTCCTTCACTGTATTATTGTTACTTTTTTATGGGGTTTAATGCTAGCCGGGCCTTCCTCAACCACGATAAAAATTTCATAATTCCAAGATAAAGCAACCTGTCTTCCAGTCGGTTCAGGCTGACGTGTTGAATTGTTTGTCTGAATACTCAGACTGAAAATGCGACTGTTTATCATAGTGTAGCTTGCATCAATTGCGGACTATCCGATTCAAAAATAAAAGAAAGCGTTTATTTCCGCGGCAATCGAACTTCGACTTCATTTTCACCGTCAGAGATTGCAGGCCAATTTCCATCCTTTCCGCGGTGCATATACAGTTCATAAAAGGAATCTTTTGACCACTCGATAAATAATTTGTTGTTTTTAGTGTTTAAACATATGATCATCCCACTACAGCGAAGGATTCTTAGGAACACATGCAGAATGCTCGTGACAAATAAATCCGGGTTTGGGTAGCGTGCCGCAAAGTCTTGTGGCAAACGTCCCCACGGTCATCGCAATATATTTGGTTTGGCTGGTCCATAAGGCCCTAAACCAATGTGCAAAACACCACAAACGCATTTGATTTTATTTCCATTTTTCCATGCGGTGGGTTTGTTGTGTGGGCCCCGTCACAGAACATCCGCATCTGCACGAGCGGGCTAACAAAGGCTTGGTCATCGCGTCGACCTCAGCGAGCAGACGACCAGACAGCCGTGGAGAGGAGGACTGCGCAACGGCACAGACGCACGCATGGTTCTCCCTTGCTGCTTCTTCGGAGATTTACTTGTTTAGCATTCAGCTGACTTTGCAGTTCGCCGCACCACGCATTGTGATCCCAGAGAAACGTAAACGATGAAAGGCGCGTTGGTTGGCAGTAGCCAGCTGAAGTTTATGACGCGCGACAGGTGGTTTGTGGACGCTGACGTGGAAATCATCACTTTTAGCCATCCCGCAGCTACAGCGGCCCGTCTGAGAGAAAAAATCCATCGACTGCACCTAGCAGTAGACTGGATTGTCATGTATATCGGTGGCAACCATATCCAGGATGGGAAGAGTGCCGCAGCTGTTTTGCGGGAAGTCTCAGTAAGTACAGATTGCAACGATTTCAATCTCTGTGCTGCTAAAACCCATTTCCTCTGACACGCCAGGGAAGATTCATTTCCATGAATTGTCTTCTTTCACGGGATACCTTTGAGGTGGCGAAAGGCTACGCGCAGCATATATTCCTGTATAAGCTGATGCCACAGACAAGGCGGCCTGAACTTTCTGGCACATTTCAGGGATATAACGCGATGCTGCGCACGATTCCAGCTATCCGTGCCGGTGACGCTATGGTGTTGAGCATTGACGTGAGTAGTCGCTTCTCGAACGCTAACTCTGGAACTTCCTGGAGGTCATGGCAGGTATTTTATACACTATGCTCGTTAGTTTTGGAAAAACAGTGCGACAAAAAGTAACTGGGGCTACCTTTGTGGTGCTTGAATTACAAACAGGTGCTGGTCTTGATGCGGTACCTGTTTGTAATTAAAGTATCACAAAGGTAGCCCCAGTTACTTTTTGTCGCGCAATTTTTCTGAAAATAAAATGCGTACGAAGTACTGGCACATGCCTATCAGGAATTCCGGTTTATTTGTAGTGCTGTCTTTGTGAAGTGCTGTTTGCAAAAACATTCCGTATATATGTTCAAATATCTTTTCCAGCACAAGGTCTTTACCAGGAACAAGGAGGTGAAAGAGGGGATGCTTTCACAGGATAGCTACCACATTTCGAGGGGACGGGGGTTATTGTCGAAATTGCAAAATTCCCACATCGGACCCCCCTCCTGGGAACAAGGCTAACCGGAAGTCGCGCGTACGCTAGTAATAAATTGCGCTGTAATTTGCAAATTCCTTAGTGAGGTTCCTTGGTGAGGTTAGGTTAGGTTAGGTTAGGTCAGGTCAGTACATATTACACGCAGGGGGGGCGGGGGGGTTATCGTGCCTAGCAGGCATCCTCCGCACAGCCCTCGTGAAACGCTATGGACCATGGCTGAAAGCACCGGGTCCGCGTCGTGGCGTCGTACTCAAGCCAATGGAGTCGTATGAAGAGTGTCGTGCTAAGGGACACCCCACGAGTGCATGCAGGCCTGTGCGCTCACCGTGGTGAACGCTCACCATTTTAGCCGCCATGTCATGACAACACAGAACGATGTTACCACCATTACCTGCTGTATAATAACAACCATGTCATCTGTGCTCGAAGCGAAACAAGCATTCCGACCGGCACCAATTACAGTTTGAGGAACACTACCACCAAAGGTTGAGCCTACAAGGGTATCTGCGCGATGTGGAGTCATCGAAGTGCAACGATCACTCGGAACAGCACGGCTGGAGCATCCTGCATTACCAAAATCTCAGGGCTTGGGGTCGCAGGTTCCGTCACATGCCTGCCTCTACCACGTAAATTCGCCAAGTCCTTCTTCTTACGTTTCCGCTGTCCGTAGACGTGACTTCGAGCCATAATGCAGCCGAAGAGCTCTGGCTATTTTTTTCCTTTTTCCCCTGAAAAGTAGTACTAGTGAAGCTACTTCATTGCAAAGTAGTTAGTAGTTGTAGTTAAACTCTACTGTAGAAGTAGTTACTGGCCATCACTGATGACACACAATACAGCAGCGGTACCAGTAAGCTTGCACATTGTGAAAATGATGAACAGTGTATAGATTAAAGTGCTGACTCACTGTTCTTGGAAGGGTGATATATGTGTTTACTTCCTCTGTGTCTATATCAATTCCCATTAGGACAAAAGGGGTGACAGTGAGGGGTTCCTCTAATGAAATCCTGCCCAGACACTGTTTCTCGTCAAGAAAGAAATGCGGTACCTCAGGGGTAGTACCGTAATTTCACGCATATTAACCACAGCTTATGCGCAATTTTTTTTTTTCTGACGGGCGCTGTGTGGCTTATCCACCAGTGCAAATTATCTTATGTCTATTTTTTCATTGGATTTTCCCCATACGCCTGTTTTAACGATAGGGCCGACAGTGTCTCTGGAAAACCACTGCACTGCCGATGCACAAACAGTGCGTAACAGGGACGGGTCCACATTCGAGTACGTAGGTGGATCTTCCTGGTGCAATTCCCCCGAGCAGTTTTAACGAAAGTGGTGACAGCGATTCACGTCTTCTGGAAGACCACTCACCCATCAACCCATAAAAAAACGCCTGTCAAGGGCACAATTTAGAAGATATAGAAGACAATTTGATCTTGGTAGAACTCTCTAAGCTGACCTCCTTTTGTTGAACACTATGTTGACCCTGGAGTATGAACCACAGGGTTTATGGCCTTCTCTATGGTCTCCTTTGTCACACAAATCAGTCGTCTCGTATTACCCCCGACTTATCTGCCAGAAAGTTTTCAAAACGTTCCTAAAAATGCGTCCTGCGGCTTGCGGTGCTGGTTATACACGTGAAATTATGGTACTTCCTAGTTTCAACACGTGACATGTAGAAGATAGGCCGATGACTAGAGCCAGGGTGTTCGTGCAAAATGCATATTTTTGGAATGCACCACAACACATATCCAAACGCTTCTCTACAATTGCCAATCACAGAGGGGCAGACCTACGATGTTGCATATTTTGGCACTCGCGATTCTGATGGTCTCTGTATTGCCACCTATAGGACGGATAAGCTTGCCCGCATCATGCTTCAAAAATAGTACATACCGCCGAATGAAGAGCAAGCATGCAGTGCTTTGTCTCCCTCCACAGGGATCATTGGAACGCTGAACCGACAAAACGTCCCCGTGTTGGTGGTGGACTTGATGACAGATAAGCGGGCGTTCACACGGGCTGATTTTCAGCACCAACTCGGACCAACTTTGGAGTTGGTGGCAGTCGGCCGACACCACCAACCATGACCAACTCGAGTTGGTGGGAATCGGTCGCGGAGCAATAACTTCGGAGAGTTGGTGGTGGTCTAACCAATCAACGTGAGGAGCATTGCCACGTGACCCTCGAGGGCGTCAAGCAATTTCGTTCCTGTCGTACTGCCTGGCATGGGTTCAAATCCTACAGGGGTACAGGGTCGGCCACACTTAAAAGTATTGCGGGAGCGCATGACCTGCAAGTATGCCAGCGCCGCGTAACGGATGCTCCTGGGTTTGAGACCTCGCGACTGGCGAACGTTCCCCACCTCTCGGTTGGGTCCGTCATTGCTCTCGTAACACTGGCAAGCGGGGCAACCAACCTGCTGTTGCTATTCTATCAATGTTTTGATCAGTGCGTGGCACAACGTAATCTCTGTCTTATCTTATTAGAAGAAAAGTAAAAGAATACGCTGCGCCACGCACTGATCAAAATGTCGCCAGCAGAGATTGAATTGCAACAACAGGTGGGTCTCCCTGCCCGCCAGTGTTACGAGAGCAATGACGGACCCAACCGGGAGGTGGCGAACGTTCGCTTGGCGCGAGGCATGTGCGAGGTCTCAAACCCAGGATCATCCGTTGCGCGGCGCTGGCGTACTTGCAGGTCATGCGCTCCCGCGATACTCTTAAGTGTGGCCGACCCTGTACATGATAATTTTTCGATTTCCTTTTTTTTTTTGTGCTAGCGCCATATAAACATATCAATAGGCATTTTTTGAGACACAGGTGACCTTCTGGCGAAATAAAATGACTTAGTTTTGATTCATGACAGTTAAAAAAAAGTCACCAGCGGTTAGACTTGAACCCATACACCCCGATTGCCGTAAGGTTGGTTGTGGGTGGAGCTAACGAGTTGTTACGTGTGAACGTGGAGACGGTATCGTCTTGAAGTTGGTCCAAAGACGTTGCTTCGAGTTGGTCTGAGTTGGTGCTGAAAATCGGCCCGTGTGAACGCCCCCTAAGCGTCTTTTGACAGTTTTTTTTTTTTTCCTTCGACAGACTGTTTTAAGTTTCTAACTGCTAAACCAGAGGGGATTCGAAGCACAGCGTAATAAAAAAAAGGAGGAATCGCGTACGGGTCTTCACGAAGCGAGAAAAATATGGAAAACGAGGGTTTTGCTCCGTGCAAGTGGATCTCCAAATACGATACCCACAAGAGCAATGTGGCTTCCTAGCAAGCTAGGTATAACGGATGACGGTTGCATATTTCGGGACCCTCGTCATATGTTCCTCAGCAGCACTTGCTCAGTATGGCCCGAAGTAACACTTGAAACTACGTGCTGAGCCATCACTAGGAAACACAACTTTCGTGGTGCCCAACACTTCTGTTTACGAGAGGATAAAGAGGTAGCAAGCGAGCTGGTGGTATAGATCCATAACTTAAAAACCCGAGACTAGGGGACCAAAAAACGACAAACACAGAGAAGTTTCTGTTCACTTTTGTTTACTTACCGCCATGGAGAATAATATGATGCCGATGTCGTTGCATGGCACCAAATGTAAAAAGGGATAAAATATAATGATACGACGTCTAAGAACAATAAAATCTCTGTTTCTGGCATTTACCCGGAAGAATTTAATTCCCAATATCACTGAACTTATGTTAATTTCCGTGTACGCAACAGAAACAAGCGTGTTGACGACGTTGGTCAGCGTCGTCTGCTACGACCATCTGCTGGAGCAAAACCAAACGTGTTGTGTATATCACTGTGTAAATTGAAAACACATGGGCTATCAATTGCACATGAGTAGTGCGCATAACGCTTGAAATGACATCGAGGAAGCCGATGTACGAAGGAAGGTGGTGAGGGGCATGTGAAGAGGAGATAAACTGAAGAACAAATTAGAAGTCGTTTGAGCTGTCTTTTCACGTTGTGTGTACTATTTAGGTGCAATCGATATATCTATTGAATTTTGACGCGGGACACACGGACCTGAAGTGCATAAAATAAAGGCGGGGTCCCATAGCCTCGATTTGAGCAGCAGCAGCAGAGCAACAGCAGCGGAGCAGCAGAGCTGCAGCGACACGAGCGGTCCCATAGCACTGGGCGAGAGCAGCAGCGCTGCCGAGCTGCAGAAATTCCCTGCTGCTCCCGTATCCGAATTTTTGGTTGCTGTGCTGCCGTGTTGCTCTGCAGCCGATCGTGCACGCCAATCAGAAGTATTGTTTACGTATGGAGCTGTTCGGTAGTGTTCAGTGTAGCAAAGCTGGTGAGTGATGACTTGTTTTCTTTTGCGTCGGACGATGTGCAAGTGCTTTTACAAGCGTGCCTTTCAAGTGCAGTGGTTTCACAATCGACTCAGAAGCAAGGTTCAATCGTAACACTCGCTTTTCTTGTCATTTTCATTATATGTATATGCAGAATATGGATTACTACGAATAAAGTGTTCAACCCAACCCGCGTTATCGGTTTATTCACGATGCGTATCATAAAAGGATTATAGAGGGGTGACTTTTCGGCACCGTGAAGGCGCCATCCTCATTAGTACTTTGCAGGAGCCGTGTAGCTTCTGTACCTGTGTGTTATCGCTTGTTCAGGGTCATATATTGCCGACAAAAAGCCTTGAGCCATGGTTCCCATCAGTGTCAGTGCTACCAAGCTTCCACTTTGTCAGTCTTCACTATGTTCTGTCCGAGTGACGATCTTCGAGAACGATTAATTCTGGAAGTCCAAGAGAGACCCCCTCTCTGGAACAAATGGGATAGTAGATACAAGGATCGACATGAAGTTTCCAGGTTATGGCTTGAAGTCCAGGAAGCGATGAACCATCCAGAGATGACAGGTAAGAAACACTTTATTGCAGAGCAACTTGAAAGCAACACTTATAGCAAGGGTCTTAAAAAGATTTGGCAAGCTGTAGAATTTGCCTTGCTCTTCCTTCCTGAGTACTCTTACTGCTTAAGAACAGTGAAAGTGTATTACGTGTTTTGCAGCTTTAAAAAAAAGTTGGTTTTCTGTTCCTCATGCACTTGAAGCCTTCTACCTCAAGAGAGACCCTGCTAGCATGGTGTAGTCACTGGCCATATATCAGATACGTCTACATGTGACAACATGAGTAATGATCCTCACAAAAACAAAAATGATGCAGACATTCATTTCAAAGTATTGAAATTGGTTCATTCCACACAACGGCCAATATGTAAGAAGATGATATGCACAAGGGATCCTTGCACACTGTAAAAGAAAATAGAAAGTGCAGGTGGAGGATTGCAACCATACAAGGATGAACTTAATCGTAGAAGGTTTCCTATTACAGCAAATTTCTCTAATGTGTGTCATATAAAGCTGCTGTGCTTTGGATATTGATATACTCTCGATTGTTATTTGACAACCATGGAACAAGCAGATGCGTATAAAAGTTCCTTTGGTTGGTGTCTGTAGCCTACACCCACATGAGGTTTTGGAGACTGTCAGGGGGTTTTCTTCCCGTAACTAAGGAATTTAGGCTGTAAGCTCTAAGTTGTTGAGACACAACTGTCAAAAGAAAATGATATGTATATATTTTTTAACCAGAGACTAATCCAAGTTTGGTTTTGTTTGCGTCAACACAAAATTTCTTGAATAGCTGGTAGGCTGAATGACAATGCGATCAGACTATGAATTTCTGTTAGAAAGAGTGCAAAGGCTGCCACTGTGTTGAAAATGTACAAAAAGAAACATTACATAGCAAAATGTTTCAAGTGTGTACAGTCAAACTCCTTTACAACGAAACTCAGGGGACAGCAAAAAAATTTGCAGTAAAGGTTTTTTCGTTAAAAAGGATGTCTCTTATTGGACCTATAGGCTCCGGCGGGACCGCAAAAAAAAAATTGCTGTAGTGGTATTTTCGTTAAAAAGGTGTTCGCTATGAAGGAGTTTGACTGTATTACGCCTGTAAAAAATCATGTTTGTATTACATTGCTAGCGGACAAGAAAGGTCCCTTTCACATGAACGCCTTCACTACATTAAACTATCATTGTAAATGTCAGATCGGCTTCACTACTCAAAGCTGTGTCAGCACATGCTCTAAAGGGTATGCCTTTCATTATTTCATGGGCCATCATGGGTAGTACAGAAAAGAGTGCTCACAAGATTAGGCACTTCACATGCTAAGTCTGCACATCAAATTTTGAGTGCACAACCATATGGTGTGGAGCACGTACTTGCTTGCCCTAGGCTAGGAGAAGTTCCAAAATACATTTTTTGCTCGCTTAAACACAAAATAACATATCAATGTGAGTGCACAAATAAGGGGCAACAGACTGACATGAAGCTTTGCAGGTCAGTGCTTTGTCCCCTTTCTTTTTTGTACTTTTGCCAGATGTATTGGGAATGTTCTAAAGCAAAACTCTTGGCATTTATTGAACTGTCCACACAGCAGCAATGATTATAATGTGTTGTAACCATGGGTATAAGCATACAAAATGTAGGTTGCAGCTAGTTAATGTTTACAAATGTACAACATCTTAGTGTTTCATTTACTCTTTTGTAGTATAACTAGCAGCTCTATCTGTTACTTTACAGGCTACTACTTAAAGCCCAATAAGTGTAATTTGATGTCTTTTTGTTTTTGTTTTGTTTCACTTGTAGTGTCCTAGCACAGTTATGCCATTTTATAAAAACGAAGGATATCTCATGGATCCTAACAGCACAGCGGGGAGTTCATCTAAGGCCATCCTGACTGCATGTGAGACTACAGAATTTGTGTAATTCCTGCTTGAAGGAAAAATGGTAGTGTACCAAATTGAAGCCTCGAGAAAACAATGCTTGGCAAGGATATATGAAAAACATTGCAGTAACTGAATAACTTGGTAGTTACACTTTGAAGTCACTTTAAACAAAGGTGACAGCTGGTTACAGTTACAAGACATTTTTACAAAAAAGTTACTAGCCACACTTACAAATTACTACCAAACACTAGTAGATGGAACTACCACTGCTACTTATTCGTATGGGAGGCATCCATTTAAAATGCCAGTGTAAACATAAAAAACAATACATCATGCATGTACTTGTCAAAATGCTTTCAATTCCATGTGCAATTTCTTGAGCCTTCTGAACGTATGGATAAAACACACGCACACATGTTCAGGCAGTCAGAACTGTGAGAACACTACAATAACATCATCTTTGCTTATTATGCTAACACACACAAATAAAATTGTTCAGTAGATAGACTACATTTAAAACATATCATACATTATGGAGTACTCTAATGGATGCACTTGTATCATATCTACAGTGGACATGTGCAAAAAATCATGGAAGAAGCTGTACGACAGCTTCAGGAGGAGCTATACAACTTCCAAAAAAGCTGCAGCTAGTGGTGCAGGACTTGATGACATCCTTGAGGCAGAGCAGAGTGGAGAAGCCCACAAGTGGAAATTCTACAGCGCTCTCCTTTTCCTCAGGGATGTCGTCGCCCCAAGAAGGTAAATGTCACTGTCTTATGTACCACTGTCAATGCATCATTGACATAGGTCCCATCCCCATTAACGGTAATATATAAAACGTTGAATGCATAT
Source organism: Ornithodoros turicata (assembly GCF_037126465.1). Taxonomy (NCBI): domain Eukaryota; kingdom Metazoa; phylum Arthropoda; class Arachnida; order Ixodida; family Argasidae; genus Ornithodoros; species Ornithodoros turicata. The sequence goes on from NC_088201.1 coordinate 203,170,083, forward strand.
AACATATAAAATGCACTGTCTTGTCATAGGACAATATGCAACCGTCCCCAAGAACAACGTGCAGCGACCATTCAAGACCTTGCACACATGGAGCCGGAAGTTCAGGTAACGCTAAATAAGGTGGTATGCTTGTACAGGTTACCAAAGAAGTATGTAAATCATATTATTCAGCCCTAGTTAACATGTAACAGAGTAAAATTCTAAATACCCAACCTACTAAAATAATCGAGACACATTTGAGCAGAATGCTAAATAATTCAACACAAAAAACACCTATGTATTAATTACAAGAACTTTGTTTTATGCAAGGAAGTCTTGCAATTAATGAGTTGATAGATGTTTCTAACTGTCCTCTTTGCATTTCAAAGTACAATCTTCTCCACAACTTGAATTGTTCTTTCACGTCTTTTTCTACACTTTCAGAGTACAAAGTAACTCATTACGTTTAAGATATTATAATCCATGAAATTTTTGTGAGAATGATGGGTAAATTGATACAGTCAGAGTGTGCATATGAATAGTCCCTCAGGACTCCCTTTGATATCTTCCCTAGCTTCTACAAACCCTCAGCATTCACAAACCTGCCATTCAGGCAAACACACTGCTCCTTGTACTACTAAGAACTTAAAGCACACTCCGCTCCTGCAAGCCATGCCTTTACTGCAGAGGAGCCAGGGTAGCACGAAATACCTTGCATCTTGCATATGTAAGTGGCATCTAATCAAACGAAACAGATCATAACCTTCCTACATCCCCCCCAAAAAGTAAATGAATGTGAATATCCCGGAAGTTCATTTGAAAAATAAGTACAACTTACAGCTCAAAAGTACTTTAAGATGCTGTACGCTGAACTTTAAAGTTAAAGTACTTGTAAAGTTACCCTCAAAAGAATGTATGACAGAACAACTCGACTAGAGTATGATCGATATATGGAGCCTGAAGTTTTCAAAAAATATTTTTCTCTAAATTTCGGGGGTAAAAGTCACGTAAATAATCATGTGCACAAAATTCCTGTGAATTTGGGTGAAAAAACTTCTACTATGCTAAATTCGGGGCGAAATCGGGCTCAGTTACTTTATTACTAACTGTAGTGGTTTGGTTGTAGTTTGGGGATGTAACTGCAGTTGCTGCAAAACACGCACAGGTAAGTTAGTGCATTCCTACAGACGTCCCAGTGAGGGGAATCTGCCGGGCAAAAATTGGGTTTCATCCGAAGGACTCAAACTTCAATTCGAGGTGCAAATTCGGGGAAGAATCCGGTGAAACCCTAAAACTCCAGGCTCCAGTTACATGTATGAAAGTGGAAAATGTGGAAGCACTAGGAAACGTAATACTGCACATGTCAGATGTTCTAGCATTTGTTCAAAATCTTATACACAATGAAGGTTTCGAGAACTTTTGAGAACTTTGTGGAATTATTCATGATGACCATATACGTTGACAGCAAAAGTCACAGAGCACTAAACTGAATGCACTTCTTTCATGCCTTAGGTGGACGTCGCTGCAAATGAGGACATGAGCATTGCAGAACATGATTATTTCTGTGCTGGGCCATCCAGGGCAGGCAGTGCTGTGCCATCCAGGGCTGGTAGTTCTGTGCCATCCATAGTCACAGGTGAAGAAGGCATGGTGGAAGAGGAGGAAGAAGACGTGCCTCTTGCTTCAGCAAGTGCAGCGCACAGGCCACGAAAGAGAAGGCGAGTGACAGACGACAGCAACATCGCTGAAGCTCTCCGGGCTCTGACGGCCGAGTTGCATTGCTCAACTGTAGAGCTGCAAGCCGCTGTAGATGCCCATGAACACTTTGGGGGTCTTGTGAGTGCCCTGCTGAGGGAGGTTCCACGAGCTTTGCAGCACCTGTGCCGGGTTACACTCTTGCAGGTGCTAGAGTCATTCATGGAAGGCAAGATTGTGCACATTGTAACACAGCAGGAACCGTTAGTAATCATTTCTTCCACTCATATCTTTTAGAGAGCTGCTTTTCTTTGTCACTTTCCAATTTTTCCTCCCATTTTTTATACGTACAATGCATCTGCAGACCTTCCTAGAGTGGCTCCTTGACACCAGCCTTCGCCCACTGCCAGGAAACTGCACCTTCGGCGCTCACGAAGTAGTCGGCAAAAACGTTTCTCACACTTGCTGCCTCACGTGAGAAACGCCTTGCAAGCGTCGGTCTGAGGTCCTCCAGGGCATTTGCAGGATTCCTGGCAAGCAGGTTCCTCCACTGGCCATCCTCGGCATCACTGGCATCAATGTTGCGGTCTGCGAACCCTTCAATGGACAAAATCTGTAAGCCTTACATTCAGCAACACCATAAGATTGCACAGTTTCACTGGTTTCTTACCTCTTATACAGCTAAGTGTGAACATATCTTTTCTAAATATATACAGCACTTTCTCTGAGATGAAATCAATTGCAGTATAGCATACGCTGAAGGGCACTCTTTAGGAGGGCATTAGCAAACTCCTAAGTCTCAATTAACTTTTTCATTATCAAAGCTATGAACCTGTCCCAATGAAAATATCTGGTCCCTTCGGTCACCTGATACCGGAGCCGTTCTCAGAACAAATGTCCGTTCGATAGGTCATCCGAAAAAATTTGTGAAGAAACAAAATGTTTTTCCTTTATTTTGTTCATTATGCATCTTCAGAGACGTGTCTTTCCTTCACCCCAATGTGAGAGAGTAAAAGAGCACACTATCGCCACTTGCGTCCTGATAATAGATTAATCAAAAACAGAAAATGTGACCCAAGATAAGGGCAGCTCCGATAGAGTTACCCGATACATTTGTTTTCATTTTGTTTCCGCAAGTTAAAGCTCATCTTCCTCGCATTAGGCGGCACTGTGCTCCTTCGTCCTTCAGATTGGGGGTGAAGGAAAGACACGTCCCCGAAGATGTGCACTGAACAAAATAAAGGAAAAAAATGGTGTTCCTTCTCGGTGTTTTTGCAGAGGATCCCTCAAACAGATTTTTGTTTTGAGAATGGTTCCGGTATCAGGTGATCGAAGGGACCAGGTATTCTCATTGCGACAGCTTCGTAGCTTTTATAATTAAAAAGTTTATTACTGAAGGTGAAATAAGACATTACCTTAGGAGTTTGCTAATGCCCTCCTAAGGAGTGTCCTTCAGCATAGGCTATATTGCAATTGATTTCGTATATGAAAAAGTGATAGTATATAAATGTTGTTAAATAATATGTTTACATTTACCTGGGACACCCTGTATATTCTTTTTGTTGAAAACATTGGAAAACGAGTAGACTTTCATTATTGTTCTGCAATACCCTTGTTTTGTACCTTTTTGTACCAGCTTAGTTGGTAAGCAGCTTGTTTGTGCAACCTTTGTTCTACAATAAACATAGTACTCCATAACAATTAAACTGTGCCAGTGATCTCTTCGATGTTAAGCATTATATACTGAAATATGTTTTTGTTTCTGGAACTGTAAAGCCCATGTTTTGATGTCTATCAAGGTACACAGGCAAATAAAAGCTTGTGCAGAATCCAACAATACACATGCATTTTCTTTTCCCTTCCTAATCCGAAATGTGTCACTGCATAATTTATTAACAGGACCTCATGTTTTAGGGCGGCATGTGGTAAAATCTATTTTTATCCCTAAATTACGTTATCATGCCTCAAAAAAAAATATGCTAGATGTTTTGCACACATCATAATTGCTGAGATTGCTGTGTTCACCCAAAACAAACAACACGTCTTTCTTTTTGTTTGTTTGTTTGTTATGTGCAATATCACCCTGTTTTATAGTTCCTGAAATAAAACCTAATTTTTATGTCCCAATATTTTGAAAAATACTCATAAACACATGAGTCTATGTACCGATGCTGCCTTACCTGGTGGACAGTACGCTTCCCTGCCTGGTGCTGTCTCCTCCTGAACCCTGAGAAAGTTGTGCAGAACAACACAGGCTTGCACCAGAAGGTCCACGTTTTCCACCTTCACATTGATGGGTCGCCTGAATATCCGCCACCGTGATGCGAGGATGCCAAAAGCATTCTCTACACACCGCCTGGAACGTGTATCAATATAAATGTAATGCAAAAATAGTCTAAACTAAACTATCTAAACTTTCTAAATTATGAGACCACATCCTGCATATTATCTGCCTATGGTACTTCTTCTTGGAAAAATAAATAAATAAACAAACAAACAAACAAAATGTACATGAAGATCTGCAAAGCTAATACTTTCCTACATATATGGATTAGTCTTGCCATTTATTGACCGAAACATTTTTACTGCTTCTGCTCAGATGAGGACATGTCGCTCTAAACACTTTTCACGTTACATGTTACAATAAAACAATGATATGAGTGACCTCATCAAGCCACGTGTAGTGGCTTTTTGTTCCGGGTTCCAGCCCCTTATGTAGGCTAAAACAAATATTAAATAAATAAATAAATATGTTGGCAAAAATGCACGATGTCTGACATCGAAGGCTACCTAGTGCAAGATTGTGGGGACTGCATCTGCTTGGCCCTTTCCGGAGTTATCTACATAGCTTGAGCATAATGCATGCCGGACAAAACCATACAGTACCTAGCATGTGACAGCCGTATGTTGTACACACGCTTGGTGTCATCGAGGTCGGCACCTGGAAAGGGCCGCAAGAAGTCAGGGCGCAGCTGAAAGGCCTCGTCTCCCACAAAAACGTAAGGGGCCTCCAAGGACGAACCAGGAAGCCTCCTTGCTGCTGGGAGTCCGAGGCGACCAGCTTCGAGGTCTTTGCCCAACGAGCAGGATTTAAAAACCCCGCCGTCAGACTGGGACCCATATGCCCCGATGTCCGCATACAAAAACTTGTACTTTGCATCGGCTACGGCCATTAGGACGATGGAGTGGGAGCCCTACAATAAAATGCAGATTTGTAAAATATGCTCCAACTAACTCTGGCAAATCTCATAGTGTCACACCACCTTGTAGTTGTAAAACATGGACCCTGCACGGTGTGGGGCTTCAATGATGATATGTTTGCCGTCCACAGCCCCAATGCAGTTTGGGAAGGACCATCTTTCCTCAAACTGCTTCGCTGACTGGGCCCACACATCTGGTGACGGGTTCTGTGAAGTAGCAACAATTAGCCACCGGTCTGAAAATTGCCATTCCTACAAAAAGACGAGGACATGGCAGCAGAAAGTGCTGGCACTCCTTTCGGTATTTGGTTGCACAATGGAAAAATACGAAGCATGCGACTAACATAGGCCTTGAAAGAACAAATGCCCTACACACTGGTAGCGCTGCACTATGTAGTTATAGGCAATGGTAGTGCAACATGCGTGCAACAATTTCAAAAAAGACTGCCTGAGGAAATCAAGTTTCTTAGTTTTTCTGAATGACGAACTGTATGCTCTGTATGCACTGTTGCAAAGTTATTTCAAAAGGTAAAACAAAGCAGTGAAATGGGTAATATAATAATGTTTCAGTACTGCTGTAGATGGTACATGTATTCAAAAATTTTAAAAACATCAAATTGGTATGTGTTCACCAGCATGTATGCAACAACAAATGTGTCGCACTCAGGGCCAGCGATAGGGGAGGGAGTAAGGCGACCTCCACAGGTCCCGCGCTCGAAGCCCTCAACCAAGGATTAAATTTGTTTTTAAATATCTAGTATGCACCTAATCGTGTGAAACAGGCCCTGCGATGTGCCTTTCCCTCAGGCCCCGCACACCCATAGGATCGGCCCAGGTCGCACTTAGTGTAAGATGTGTTCACCACCCCACCACACTCTGCTCTACTACACCACATTTATCGCTCGACACTCACGGGAAGGTAGATTGGCATCAGCTCTTCCCACAGCGCCGTGCATGTCTCATACACAATCCTTTTGATTGTCGTGAAGCCAATCCGGAAGCTGTATGCAACACTGCTGAGGTAACTGCCGGACGCCAGGTACCTGCATGAGTCCACAATGCTGATTATGTCAGCATCCCAAACAAATGCCCACAGATGCAAGAAATATATAATAATCAATATTTGCAAGGAAAGACATTCTTCCTGACGGGTTAAACTAGCACCTTACCAATGGATCATCACCACATCTATACATGCAGGAAGAAAAATTGCCTCTTCTTCACAGTGTGGGACACAAACTTGCCTCAGTGTGATGGCCAGTCTGTGTGCAGGTTCCAAAGCTCGACGACCCTGGGGGTGCTTCTCCAGTCTGTGCTTGACGAGGCTCAGCAGATAGTCGAATTGTTCAGGAGACATGCGCACATACCTCCTGAACGCAGCAGTATCGTGGAGTCTCATCTTTGACATCTGCAGATGTGATACCAATAGCGCTACATTCAGCACTGCATACTGTTTAATAGTAGGTTTGAAGGCAGTGTTATCTTACTTACCAGTGTGTGGAAGTCCCCCTCAGTCTCTCTCGCTCGCCACAGGACACTTACCCATTGCGAACGCTTTTTTGAGTGTTTGCGCTTCTCGCGACGTTGGAGGGCCAATAAAGCTGCGCTTATTCTCAGCAAAATTCGCCTTCGCTTAAGAAGTAGCAATCTCTGGTTCCAGCGCGGCATTCTCGCTAAGTGCGAACTTAACGAGCGAAGCGTGCGAGAACAGAGTGATGCCTCCAGATAGAAAAGTTGGTCCTTCGAAAGGGGAAAAAGTGGAAAGTTTCCCATTTGGGGAAAGAGGAACGCTGTCCTAATTCTTTTCAGCTTCAGTTTTAAGTGGCCTTGGGCCAGTTCCCAGTGGCCTTGCATACTTGGGGACAAGGAAGAAATGTAAGCAGGAGGCTGTATTTCTAATAGTTCTCACACAAGGTTTTATTTCACAAAATTAGGCGAGCATTTTGTAGTTTGTGCACAATTAAAGCGTAAAATGTGACACAACATTTCGCTGAAAAGTTACTGTGCCATCAGAGTACGCAAGAACTCATGCAACACGATGCTCACAATCCTACGTTGAGGAACTTGGACACGAGAAGGAACATATGACTAGTCGATCGAACACATGATTACACATCGTTAGTGCATTTATGCGATCGAGTTGCGAGATTGTTTTGTTGTATGTCGTCGACTGTTCCCACTGGCGCCATGTATTTTGTAGAATGAGTACAAATCACAATACAGAATGAACAGTACACAAGAAAAAGCGTGTGCAACATCGTCCTTATCTATCTGTTCCTCAAAGTTCACTTGAGAGTTCACAGTAACATGGTAGGTGTAGGTACACACCGCACAAGCACTTCGCCACCATTTTCACCAGAATGTAAACAATAACACGGTTGCCAACACGTTCTGGTCCTTTACGCCACTGCTGCCGCTAAACTAAAAACGAGGCTATGGGACGCCTCAAGCAGCGCTGCTATAGCAGCAGAGGACTGCTCTGCTGCCCTGTAGCCCTGTTGCTGCTGCCGCGCCGCTGCTGCTCTGCTGCTGTTGCTCGATAAAAGCTATGGGACCCGGCCCCAGGACACTTTTTCTGTTGCGTACACGAAAATTAACACAAGTTCCGTAATATCGGGGATAAAATTCTTCAAGATACATGTCAGAAAACGCTATTGTATAGTTCTGAGACATATCATCATATTTTATCTCTTTTACACTTAGCGCCACGCAACGACGTCGGCACCATTTTTTCCTCCTTTCTTCCATGGCGGTACGTGAACATGTAACATGTAAACCATCCCATCTTAAAAACCCGAGACTAGGAGACAAAAAAATGACAACACAGACAAGGTCTCAATATCTCAAGGATCTATACGACCAGCTCGCTTGCTACCTCTTTATCCTCTCATTATGTGAACATGTTCGCGGCAGAAACTTCAAAGCTCCTAGCACGCTTCTAGTAATGGCAAAGTATTTCGAGGAGAACTAAATGTGGTTCTCTGTCAATGGAGACGACATTGGGATCGTCGCTGCACAAAGAGGCTGTCTGACATTATACTTGTAAATCTATTTCCCAGTTATTATTAGTACTATATCGATGACATCCTTTGTTCCGTGCTGTCCTAGTGCTCCAGGATTGTCGGGGACGAATAACAATTGGAGAAGCAACCGGGACAGAGCATCAAGGGAGCAGGACATTCACACCCCCATGCTCGAGCCAGTCGAGAAAAACAAGATTCCATTTTCAGAACACAAGTGAGTTCTATCTAGCCGTGTGACATTGGCCTGCAGAATTCACCTCGAGTATAATTAAATGCTGTAACATGTGCAAACAAAGCAGGGTGGGTTCCAACGTTTTGCTCATTTGCAAAATCACGACGGAACTTCGAAAGCGAATTATAAGCGCTGGTTCTCTTCGAATGAGAAATAATGCATTCAGATCAAGGTGTGTGCAGCACACCAAGTGTAAAAGATGTGTCTCGTGAAACATGTTCATCCGTTCCTTACTTATCCACTCTTGTGTTCCATAAAGGAACTCATCAAAAGCAAAAAAAATCGACATGCCAAACACTCAGAAGGCCGAAAAGTCAGAAGACCGAACTGTCGAACGGCCCAATGGACAATCACAAGCCATCGAGAAATGAAAAGTGTATTTGAAAAGTTAGAACTTCTACATAAAGTAGTAGAGCAAGAAAGTCGAGTTCAGGACAGGCATTGGGAATTAATATGCTAAGGAAAGATTTTTTTTAAAGCAGAAATCACGGAATCCGCGCTATGGGTTGAGCGTTTATTGAACACGGTGGAACCTGAATAAACTGGCAGGTGGGAATTGTCAGCACCCCATCGCCTCAATAGATTATGAAGTAAATTATTAGCCTGTATCAGTGGGCAGCGTGTCGTAATGAATTAACCCTAACCTGTCCCTTTAATTTTGCCGCTGTTGATAGAGAGAGAGTTTATTTTCGAAAAGCTACCTGGAAAAGTGAATTTCCGCAGGAATTGTTTTCAGTGTTTCACTTTTTTAACGATTTATTTCATCAAACACCAATAACTTTCTTTTATTGCAATTAATTGAGCTTAGAGCTATTTTTTTTTACTCTTGGTAGTTCTGGCTGTTTGGCCTTCTTATAGTTTGGCCACCCATTTCATAGCGGTTCCACTTTTTGCAGTTATCTTTTTTTTAACTCAGTGTAAAAAAGAAAGTTTTAGAACTTATCAGCATGGAAGAACGTAGATTCTCTCAAAAAAATGTGAAGAAAAATCCGGATGTGGCAAAGGAATGCATCGGCGGACGTTGTGCCCCGGCCCCCTCTGGCATATTGAAAACTCTCCGCTTATGGATTCGACGCCGTTTTTTGCTCACCTAAAGTTGGTCTTTGGAGCCGACACCAAAAGGATCCCTTACAACAAACACAAAGTTGCAATCAACAGGTTTCATGTTGTTGTATCGCCCACTACAGCTTTCCCATTGACATTTTCACTCTATTTCTTACAACTAAAAAACTACCGTATTTTCACGCGTATTAGCCGCACCGCAGATAAGGCGCAGGACTCGTTTTTAGATACATTTTGAAAATGTTTTTGCAGATAAGCCGCGGGTAATACAACGCGACTGCTTTGTGTGCTAAACCAGTGATGCACATACAAAATCAACAGAGACGCTCAACGCTTGTCAGCGCCGTACTCCCTGCCAGCTGCCCTGTTCCCGTACTTGTCCGCGAAGTTGACGACTTTTACTTTGAAGCCGCTGTCGGGGCTGTACCTCAGCGTTGGAGCCATGCCTCACCTCAAACTGCCGTGCCCGTGTCCACGAATGCTGCTGCTCTCGTTAAATGAGAACTGACGCTTAGCTGACCACGTTTTATCCCGATGTCAGGTGTATTGAACCCTTCCTGTGGGTCTGCCGACAAAGGAGACCGTAGGGAAGGCCATAAACCCTGTCCACATTCCGGTGTCGGCATGATGTATAACAAAGGAGGTCAGTTCTAGTGTTCTACTAAGATCGGATTGTGCCCTTGTTGCGTGTTTTTCGTGGATTGACGGGTTTGTCCACTCGAATGTGGAGTGGACCCGCCCCTGTTCGGTATTGTTCGTGCACTGGCAGGGCGGTCCTGTTCCGAAAAACATGAGGCACTGTCAGCCCTTTCGTTTAACCCGGGGTATGGGGAAAGTACCAGGGAAAAATAGTCACCAGATAAGCCGCAGAGCGTCCGAGAAAAAAATAAATTGCGCATAAGCCGCGGCTAATACACGTGTATACATAACGTACATAATTATCGTATTAGGTGGAACAACCTGTGTGTTGCATGATGTGAAATGCCGAGCAATCGTCCTAAAAATCGTCCTAGCCATTTTTGCATTGTCACAACCTGCGTGTATTTTTTGATTCTCTCACTCACTTGTCTACCAGCGGCATGGCCGAGTGGGCTAAGGCGTCCGCTCGTTGGTGGTAACCAAGGTCGTGCTGAAGACTGGGAGGTGGTGGGTTCGAATCCTACCGCCGGCTGTGCTGTCTGAGGTTTTCCCTGGGTTTTCCGAAGACTTTCCAGACGAATGTCGGCACAGTTCCCCCTGAAGTCGGCCCAGGACGCATACTAACCCCCCTGTCCCCCACTCCTTCCTGCTATCCTCTCTCCGTCTGTCCACATCTGTACGTCGCTCATAGCCACAGTTGCTTCGCGGCGCTAACACCCAAAAAAAAAAAAAAACTCGTCTCTTTTTATGTCATTTCAGGAACAAAATGGTGTTTACTTCTCATTAAAGAAGAGCCAAGTGATACCTGCACATTTGAGTTCTTGAGTCCCATCCATATGGACTCAGAGATGCAAGAAATGTGCCTGTCCCCAAAGTTCAGTGTTCAGCTTTCAAGAGTAAAAGTGGAACCTCCTGACGCTGCATGTCTACACGAACAGGGCCAGATACAGGAACAGTACTGCAGCGAGCCTCCATCAAGAAGCAATAGCTACGGTAAATTATTTTATAAATCGTGTAAGGTGGTGATGTGTTTTACGGAATGTTCCCAGAGAACGTATCACAGCGAGGTTTCAGTAAGTTATGTCAGATTCACATTCAAATTCGATGCAAGTAGCGTTGTACGTATCGCTGTTACAATAATCGATACTTTTTCGATATCGGAGTGCGTATCGCGATAGTTTCTCAAGTCGGCATCGTAAAAAAGTATTTCCGTTACAAATTTACGGTAACGCATCATTACCAATATCAATACTTTTTACTGCCCCACCCTTTTTGACCGACCATATTTCTTGCTCTTATTCATTGTCAGTTGTTAGCCAAGCCCTCAACAAGCAGCTTGTGGACACGCGAATGTGCTCCGTAACCGGAATTATCAAAATGATACCAAACACATGTTCACCGTTTTTCTTTGAGACTGAAAGAAATGACTAGGGGTGTGCGAATAATCGAATTCTCGAATTCGGGTCGAATATCAAACGCTGGAACTATTCGATTCGCAAATCGAATATTCGACTTTTCCACGAATATGAACGACACAACCTGAAAGTGGGCTTCACATGATGCTTTCGTGCATGAGGTGAAGCCCGCTTTGCAAAATAGCCATTGCTGCAGGACCAGCACAGGCCAGACGGTGTTTAGTGTAAGATAACGTTACGCTACACAGAAGATAAGAAGATGAAGATAACATTAATTTCGCAGACATCGTCTGTGGAAGGGATGGCACCCCTCCCACATACAGTTCAGCAGTGACGACGAGGGACCTTAATTTGTGAGGTTACCTTTAAGAAGTTAGGACTCTTAAGTAATGACTACAGACTCAGCCCGCAAACAAGAAGGGTGTTTTAAAGATGTCCTTTATGTCTAAATTTTCAGCAGTGCAGGTTCCTCGGGTGAGAGCACAGAAACTAAAGGGCGTTCATGGCAAAGCTGAAGCAGGATGCCAATTCGTTTGTTTCATAAATGGCCTGTGGTTGTCTGAAACAACTACAGCCTCATCTGTATAACATGCTACTGCCTGACATAAAATTATGAAATGAAGGTAACCACTCCAGTATCCAGTACTGTGATGTAAAATTAAATAAGTAGGGGCTTTAAACAGAAGAATTGCATGGTTCTCTTGTGACAGTTAATGCCAGAAAAATTACCCTAAAGCCATGGGCCACAAAATGGAAACTTTTAGTGCAAAAGTCACATATTGTAAATTTTGCACGAATATTCGATATTCGATTTTGTATTCGGAATTTTTTCCCCCGATTCGATTCGATATTCGATTCGACTTAAAATATTCGGATTCGCACACCCCTTAAAATAACCATGCTGTGCTCAACAAAAGAGTTGAGGTCAACGAACAGAGGTAAAGATTTTGACAGTGCGCTCTGGGTTCCACTGCTAAGCTGCTGTGTCGCACTGAGTCGCGCTCACATATATTGTGGCATTGTTAACTTTGGATAGGATTCCTGGGTCATTGAACTCCATGGTATGTGTGGGCCTGACACTAACGCAATTGTCACGCTTGCCTCTGTCAGCTGCCGGAGACACCACGGCTTGCAAGGATGGCAGAAGATTTCAAGAACCCGCTACTGATAAAAGTCAAGCATAAAGCTTTCCGAGCTACATATGAAATATGCAGTCTTTTCACTGCAAAACTGTTCACGTAAGCGATATTTCCACGTTGTACCAAATCCGTATTTTAAACAAAAGTATTGCCCAAAGTATCGAGATATTTAGACAAAAATGTAGAGAACTGATAACAAGGTACACTCAGACGTTTCGTCCGTCATGCGACGGGCATCATCAGTGCCAAACTGAATGAGAGATTACACAACCGGTTGCTATTTAAGGAGATCGGAGTATCGTTCGGGAAGGGGGCCTCTGTTTTTGTTACAAACTGAGGGGTCACCGCGTATGTGCCAAGATTTTGACAGTGCGCTCTGGACTCCACCGCTAAGCTGCCGTGTCGCACTGGGTCACGCTCACATATATTGTTGTTAAGTAGGAGTTCTCCACCTTTGTCTAGTTACGTCATCACCCGGCTTTTGGAGTATTTTTGCAAAGTATCGAGTTACTTTTTTTAGTAACGGTAGCGGTACTTTGTTACCGTAAAAAAGAACTGTCGATATCAGTATTTCGATACTTTTTACTCAAGTAACGAGTATCAGTATCGCGATACCATATTTTGTTAATGGGTACAACACTGATTGCAAGTCAGGGCTATCTCTTTTTTTTTTCAATAAAAACCGGATTCGGCCACAGCCTTTCCAAGTGCGTTCGGAGCAGTGGTATCCAATCCGATGCGAGTCGCTTCTGCTTGGGCTCCCAGTGGCATGCAGGGTGTAGGAGACACCATTCGTAACACGCTTTGCCTAACGTACCGATCATGGCGGCTCCCACGTTGAGATTCCCCCCTTGGCTGGCTTGGTTTCTAGTTATTGTGAGAGTTCTATGCGTGATTCGAATATATAATAATCGAATAATTTGAATTGGAATAATATATAATAATTCGAATAATATTAAAAGGGTCACGATAATTTAACAAACAATTGTTATTGTTGCTCGCTGATTTGCTCTTATGATCATTATGTCTGCACTTTCAGATGCCATCTTCCTCGCAGTATTTATGGTAGTAGTTCAGCTACCGTATTTGTTCGATTCTGAGGCGGTCACGACGTCTATGGCCGGGGTGCACTTTAGCCATTAAAATTAGGGAAAAATCTATACTCACCCATAAGGAAAACTAGAACAACATTTATTGCATACAGAACACTCGCAAGTCATCGAGGTCCAAGTAGTCCGTGTTTTCTTTGTTGCTGTCTCCCAGAGCTCATCATCCTCAAGTCCATCAAGAGAGTTCGACATGCAATATTTCGTCGGCAACCCACTGAGCCACCGTGGATGGCGACGCCCGCTTCAAGCGCCCTGATGGTGTTGGGGGCGACACTGTCTGAACTCATCCACTCGTTGTAGAGGCATCTTACGTTATCTTTAAATGGCTGGTTCAGGTATACGTCTAATGGTTGAAGGCGACTGGTCATACTTCCGGGTATGATAACCAAAATGTCCCCAAAACGTGTCAAAGACCAGCATGGCCTGGCGGCATAGAAGAGACCCAGGTCGGCGACACCACACAATCTTTACCCAATCCAACACAAGTTCTTCTTTCATTCCCCCTTCTCTTGACATCACATGATGACACCCTTCGGAAACGGTTCGTTTGCTGGAATTGTCTTGCATTTAAACACGATGTATGGGGGCAGATTTTTGCCGTCGGTGGTACACGCGAGCATTAACGGTGATCCGTGACTTCTCGTTTCTGGTGGTTTTAACGGTCACTTGATGTTCACCCTTCTTGTGAACAGTCTGGCTGGAAGGCATATCAAAGAAAGTCTCCGAACTGGCCCAGCAGAAAATCGTAGCTCTTGCGCAGGTCAATCACATACCTCTGAAAGGACGCCAATTCGTCTTCGTAGTCATTTGGCAACGTTTGTGACACGGACGTCCGTGTTCTCAGGGAGAAACCTGCCTGCTTCATGTACTTCTGCACCCAGCCTCTGCTTGCTTTGGAGTCACTTGATGGAATGCCGGCACGTTCCCGTGCGAGCTCTCTTGCCTTGATCTGGATCATTTCTGTTGTCACCGTGAAAAAGCTTTTCCTCCAGTCCACGACGAACTCCGTCAGATGCTCCTCCAGTTCCGAGAATGTCCCCTTTCGTGGGCCAGTGAATGCTTTCCTCATGGCCGAGCACGTGAACAGGGAGTCCTTGTTCTTCCTCCACCGACGCACGTTGTTCTCCGGAACGTTATGCTTTCTTCCCGCTGCAGAGTTGCCTAAGGATTCAGCGTCAAGGCTAACCTTCCTCTTGAAAGCCGCATCGTAGGGCACATGATGGGTTGCCGTCAATAATCGTTTTGCGAATCACACTGGAAATCGGTAGCAACTGGAACTGCCGAGTGCTGATGGCCGCAATATCGCGACACCGAAACGAAACTTTACAGGAAGACGCTGCACCCCCACGGTCACGTGGGCGAAAGGGGAGAGGACAGGCGAGGGCGCCTGCGGTTGCATGATGGCGCGTCGCTAAAGGCTCCGGTCACGAATGTAAGGCGGGGGCCGCTTTTGGACTCCACTTTTGCGAAAAAAACCTTGCCTTAGAATCGAATAAATACGATATTTAAACACTGTATCTATATTTCGTATTGAGATACTCATATCGAAAAGTATTTATGAAGAGGATTTAAATACCCCTTTCAACAAAATATTTTGCATTTACATTTATATACTCAAAAAATGTATTTATGCCCATCCCTGGAGTGTGCTTCGAGTCCCGGGAAAAGTGCCCACGCCTCCCGCTAGGGGATTTGCTTGTGACGCCCCTATTGGCGCTGCATGGGGTGTATGCCGCTTCACCCTTCCAAGACTCAAATCTTTTCACCCAACAACCCTTTCCCACGCTTCAACTCGTGCAGCATTGGCTGTTGTGGCGCCACGACTTTTCGTTACTGGCGACAGTGCACACCTCTGGATGCAATACAGTTAAACTAGGCTCGGAAAAAGTACAGAGGTGGTCGTCATGTGACTCGAAGCCTTGCAGTGTGGCTCGCTTCACAACCTTTTTATTTTTTTTCTTCAGGAGTGACAGCTGGGATGTGTCACATTAAAGAAGAAGCTAGAGAGGAATCTCCAAAGGAACATCCAATCATGGAAGTGGAAACGGAGCCTTACAATATTGCAATCTCGACAGAACAGGACCAAATGGGACGCAGCTGTGAGTCAAAATCAGAAAGTAAGTAAAAAATGGTCGAGGAGATTTAGCCAGTACCAAACTCACTTGCATGATATGCGCAAAAAAAGGGATACAACAGAAATGCACTTTAGCTTTTTGACGGACAGACACGTATCAGCTTTCCAGCACGTGTTCTGTTCAATGGAAGATTCTCAAAGTTACGGGAAATAGACATGGAGATTCTTTATCAAATTTCGCGTCGCTGCCGAATCTCGGTATAAGGAAATAGATAACGACCAAGTTGCATTTTTTGTGGTCATGGGGCTTCACTGAAGTAGATGCCTTCCGTATGTTTCGCCTCTCTCTCTTGGTTACGGAACTGTTAGGAATTCCTGTTATTAATTATGTATTCTGTGTTAAAATCCGGGCTTCGAAAACTGCCGTCGATTCTGAAGCCATTCCAGAGCTGTTCAGCAGCGTTAGTTCCTCTTCTGGACCTTGTGACACACTCAAAAAATCCGCATTTAAAAAGGCATTTCATTTGGCGTGATGAAAAGAAATCCGGATTCAAAGTGATTCGATTTACTTGAACAAATTTAGATCTGGACTCAATTTGGATTTGATGTAAATCTGTTTTGTCTCCTGAAATCAGTCACACTATGCAGAAGTGGTCATCACGTGACTCAAAGCCTTGCAATGTAGCTTACTTCAATAATATTTTACTTCAATAATGTTTTCCCTCAATAACGTTTTGCTTCAGGTGTGACAGTTGGGATGTGTGACATTAAAGAAGAACCTCAAGAGGAAGCTTCAAGTGAACATCCAATCATGGAACTCAAAACTGATCCTTACAATATTGCAATCTCGACAGAACAGGACCAGATGGGATACAACTGTGGTTCAACGTCAGAAGGTAAATACAAAATGGTCGGAGAGATTTAGTCAATAGTGGCAATATGGAAAAAAAAGTGGGATGCAACAGAAATGCACTTTAGTTTTCTGACAGACAGACACATATCAGCTCTCCAGACCAGACACACTGTTCCGTGAAAGCTTCTCAAAGTGGGCAAACGAGACGTGGAGATCCTTTGTCACAGATAATACTGTCATGCTTGCTCTCGAATGTTGGGAAATATTCATCGAGTACAAACATTATTGCCCTACTTGCCGTTGAGGAGCCTGGAAAAAGAAAAAAGTTAAGTTTCGTGCGAACTGTACATTCCGATATGGCAAGCAGTGGACGTTGCTTGCCACAAAAAAAGCCACTTGAAAAAAGCTGGATTTTTTGGACCACAGTAATCGCAAAACACCACGGGACAACAAGATCGAGAACGAATGTAATTAAGGAGTAACTGCATAGTTCTCACAGCAGTTGTCTTGCATGCTGGATCCAGCAATCACAGTGGACTCCTCCTAAACGGAATTCCGAGGGAATGGAAATATTGTTCCATTTATCGGAAGTGTCATTTGAGCAAGGTACGCAGATTCAATGAAATGCAACTTTATTTCGACATAATCAACTTCCACTATTGTAGCTAGCAAGAAAAAAAAAAGAATTAACAGCTATTCTCTTCGCATTTTTCGATTTTTTTACAAAATATACCTGCATGCATGAGGTTTGGAGAAAATTTCATGTACATCTCAATTGTCTGCAGTGAGGTTTATCTTTCTATTCTGCCGAGCAAACTGCGCCTCTTCTCGCGTCCAGGTTTCCGATATTACCTGTCACTATCATACATAGGTGGGGAAGTTACATTAATTTCTAGTGCACTACTGTTACTACTTTTTCAAAATGTATGTTATTCGTTACTGTTGCGGTAGTAGGTAGCGCGTTACTAACGCTGTTACTTCTGGTAAGGAATTCCGTTACTTTTGCATTACTTCACCAGTTGTCCTTGTAGTATGTACCATTTTTGGTTGAGCCACATAAGTGCATTCCGCAAATCAATACAAGCAATGTTGGGCACAAACAAGGGTCACGCACAAACACAACTTACATGTACGATTTACTGCAACGCAGAAGTAGTTTATGTATGTTTTTGTGTGTTTATGTAGTAGTTTGTATAATTTTCATCTGTGAGCTTCGCCCGTTGGGCTGAGAGGACGACTAATGACCAGTGTGTGCTCCTTGTCAAGGTTGATCGAGATGGTGACCTTTTATCTCACACAGTACAAATCCAAACGTTCACAGGAACGTTCACGGGACGGCGATGCCTGAAAGCTCTGTCCACTGATCTAGTGGCTCCAACGGAAGAACGCGAACGTTAGCAAACAATAAGGCGCACCCACCACGTCATTGTACAGTATTTTTGCAGAGGCTGTAGTTATCATGGATAAATGCTGTAAAATCATTTAATTTTGCAGCCCTAAATTTTCGCGGATCAAGTAGGGATATATTCGCAACAACTAAATTTCGCGCGCTCCTCGAGTTCCTCGAATTTTCTCGATTCGCAAAATTTGCGAAAATTAAGGTCTCGCGAAATTAAAAGGGCAATCCACGTGAGACGACCAAGTGCTTCGGAGCGATCGAGCTGATTGGTGTAGGTGCTAATCTGTTGGCCAGATAGATCGCTTTCCAACCCAGACAAGGCGAAGCTCGCGTCATTTCTGCGCTCGGAAATTGCGTACTTCTTGTTTCGGCTCATTTGCATAACGACATTCAGCGTCGGACATTTCAACACACGTGCGCATTTAATGGAATGGCTTTCAACAATGAATATCTTCCGTTCTGCTATCCCGTTTTTACGCGAAATTCCTTAATTAAAGAATTAATGAATTTGAGGTAATTAATGAACTCAAAAGCGGCATCTATTTCGTTCCACTATTTTTTAAACAAAAATTTTGTGACGAATAAAAAAAAAAAACACCCTGTACAGTCAAACTCCTTTGTAGCGAACACCTTTTTAACGAAAATGCCACTATAGCAAATTTTTTTTGCGGTCCCGCTGGAGCCTATAGGTTCAATAATAGACATCCTTTTTAACGAAAATACCTTTACTGCAAATTTTTTTTGCTGTCCGCTGAGTTTCGTTGTAAAGGAGTTTGACTGTATATGGATAATGACCAGTGCTATGGTGTTGGTGGATGATGGCAAACAACCTGCAAGAATTGAATGACAAGTTTTCCTGGAGTTGTGCCTCCAGGGTCGACTATGAAACGAAACTCTAAAGCATAAACAGCATATCAGGAGACGAAATTGTTACTGCTAAAAACACCACAAATGAAGCCTGGAACCTAAGATGAAAGAAAAACAAACAAAATATTAGGTATGGGAGATATTCGTTTATAGAAAGTGGATCAAAGTGGGCACGTTACACAGCTGTGCCGATTTTTCAACATCGGCGGCGGCGCGGCGACAGTTTTGGTACGGCGGCGGCGCACTCCTCTACGTGGGTGTCGATGTGACCTCTTTGTCAATGTTGAAGATGAATGGAAAAAAATCAGGGATTTTCCCGGATTCTGCAGGCACGGTCCTCGCTCAAGCTTTCAAGTTTAGACGTTGAAGCAATACGTATTCCCGAACACGCAGTAACGCATAATGCCGTTACGCGTTAGTTAAAATGTTATGACGTTACATTACTCATTACTTTTCTCTCAAATGTAATGCATTACCATATTTCACTACTTGAATGTAACACGTTACCGGTAACGCACTAGTTTGTATTGCGTTACTCCCCACCTATGCTATCATATAGCATCACCCACATCACCATTCAATGCGCAGCATGCTATGACGACATTGTTGACCTTGGCATATCAAATTTCATGGTTTCTATTTTTTGGTTTGCTCTTGCGATCATGTCCCCGAATTATCCACAATATTGACGCAAGTGAAGCCCCTTCATATGGCTGTATCTTGAAAGACTTCATGAAGACACACGTGGACGCGAGCTAAGCCTAACATTGTATGAGTGACTGAAGGATCGGATTTGGATTGAACTGGCTACGACTTCCGCCAGGGCTGTCAGACGTGAATGGTAATCTTCCAGGTTCGGCGGCATCTCGGTACTTCCACTTCGTTCCATTTCCCCGAAGTACATAAAACGGGTTGTTTCAATTATCTGAAGATTTTTATCATTGCATCTATAGGAAACCAACCAAACGTGACCCTATTGTTCCGTTTATCCGTAATTTCCGTTTAACCGAGTTTCGTTTAGTGGGAGTTCAATGTACATCATTTCACGTGACAACACCAATAACCGACCACAACGTTAAATGTTACAGCAAAGTGAGTTCTCCCTCCCTTCCCTCTCACCCGTACATGGGACGCCGTAAAGAGATGTCAGCTACCTACGGGCTTCGTTAAATAGAACGTATTGAAAGAAAAGCGCTTCGTTAAACTGAGTGCAGGTATACGTTGTCGTTTATGTGGAATTACACATAAACAATGTGTTTAACGGAGGATTTCATTAAATCTACGTTTGCATAAACAGACACATATGCATAGAATGTACAACAAATTCTTAAGGAAGTATGCGATGTTGCGAGTGCATCAGAATACCTACTACAGAGTGTCTAAAAAAGGCCATGTATATGCAGGATTCACCGGGAGTCGTTAATTCCTTGGATGATGGGAGAAAAATTGTGCTTGAAACATATCTCTCATGAAGTTTAGGTATGGACAGTTCTCGTAACCGTCAAGACCAGGTTGCTATCCCCGACGGCTGCCCTATTTATACGTTTGGAATGGCTCAGGAGTACCGTAGTTTCACGCATATGCGCTGCAGCGCAGTCACGATCAAGTCGTAAGAAAGTTGTTGATTCCGTCTGGTATGAGAAAAAATCAAATGGGGGGTTGCGCCGCTCATAACGAGAGGCTGATAAATGCCGTTCATTTCATTAATCGCTACCGCACTGGATCTCACACACTCCTGGTGAAATTGAGGGATCCAGAACTGGAGATGTCCAACACCATTTACCCGTACTGAATGACATTAAAATCTGGGCAGGTTGGTTATTCATTTAAAAGCGATAAAACCACATTGCTAAGGTAGTGCAGCCATCATCATACCTGTTTGTCCTTTGTCCTTTTTTACCCAGCGCCGAGGTTTCATCGGTTTTTTAAATTTATTTACCCAGCCTTCAGTCAGGGTTCACTCAGCTGTCAGACCTACCGAACCTGCGAGACGTCTTACTTGGATCATGGGCCTATCCAAGAATCCAATCAAAACGCCTATCCGATCCACGAACCTATCCGAACAGAGCCATTTTCCACCCAACAAACATATAATAGGAGAGAAATAAATCTGTTAACTAGTGATGGGACGAATCCAGAATTTTACGAATCCGAATCAAATCCAGGGAAGGTTTTGTGAATCCACGAATCTCAGATCTTTCGAATCCTTTCTCTAAAAAAGCGTCAAAAGCAAAAAAAAAAACAAAAAAAAACACTTTTGCTGATAAGTGGTCTGAAGCAGTGTATGATATACATTTGTTTAATTAAAAACAAATTAGATAATAGTGCAGTTTCAGGAGAAAATATACCCCTATAGTTCTTCTTAACCATAATTATTATGTCTGCTCCTTCGTGTTCCCTGAATCTCAGGATTTTACAATATGCATCATCTTCACCAGCTCGCTTGCTTGCTCCGTGGCCATTTTTTAAATAATTTATTTAACGTGTTGTTCAATGACTGCAAGATATACGTATATATATTATATTACACATGTTTATAAGTCCCAAACGTCGCCACACCAGCATTGGACAGCTGTTTCGGCCTTATTGGGCCTTCATCAGCAATGCGTAGGTGGGCGACGTTTGAGCGAGTGGCGTCGGAAGGTCACGTGGAACGTGATGTCTTCCCGTCAGGGTGAGTGACTCACCTCTGAAAGCCCAGTGCGAAGCCAGTAAAGTATTAAATGAAGAAAAATAGCATACGCTCACTCTCCCTGACGGGAGGACATCACGTTCCACGTGACCTTCCGACGCCACTTGCTCAAACGTTGCCCACCTACGCATTGCTGATGAAGGCCCAATAAGGCCGAAACAGCTGTCCAATGCTGGTGTGGCGACGTTTGGGACTTATAAACATATGTTCAACGTGCAGCCAAAGAGCGTATGCTATTTTTCTTCATTTATTATATTACACATATATATATATATATTATGCATAAATTCTCGAGTGAATTATTTCCATAAAACTAAGTATCTATCAAACAGAAAACCGTGATACTTTTAAACTTATAGTGTTACAGTTCCCACCTCAACTCTTGCAAGTTTAGAGCACTGTAAAAAAAAAAAAACAAGAATACATTCGCTGGCCAATGAGGCTTTCTGCAGACTCCGGACGCCAATTTTAGAAACAAAACAAAGACGTGGTTGGTGGATTCGAGAGATTCGATTTGCTGTTTCGGGCACAGGGATTCGGTTTCGCGAATCTCGAATCCTTGTCTTGGATTCGAGGATTTGATTCGCACATTCCTAGTTTTAACACGACAGAGCTTGATCACAATGGCACAGCGAGCGCATACCATGTGCATGATTAGAGCACGCCTGCTGTGAAAAATTTGCGCTATCACCACAAGTGGCGCTGACGGCAGTAAACAGGAGCGCCCTCTGGCCGAGGCGAACGGGCGTTAGAAGTATGAAGCGAACCAGGAGTGGGCTCGGTGCAATGTTTGCAAAAGCTGGGACATTGGGATTCTAATGACTAATATTTAGGATTAGGATTCTAATGACTAATATTTAGGATTAGGATTCTAATGACTAATATTTAGGATTAGGATTCTAATGACTAATATTTAAGATTAGGATTGTAATGACTAATATTTTATGTTTCCCCGATTCCCGCCCTGCGCAATACCGAGTTGGTTGAACATGTTTGTGGCCTACTGCTACGTGAACGAAACGCTGCCTCCTGTTGCATATTAAATTAGTTTTCGGCCATATTGTCGTTAAATATTCGCGTCACTTTAATTCCACAGCTTACAGAGGGATCAACAGCGCGGGTAGCGCACTGAAATGTCGACACCCCCCCAAGTACGTTCCGAAGTAGGACGGTTAGCACAAAAAAATGTTTCAGCTCGCCCTACTCCTCCTTTTCAATATGGCGTATATTTAGGGCCTGACTTTTTCGGGTTTTATTTTTAGCCAAATTCGGGGGGTAAATATCGGGTGATATTTTTCATTTGAAAATTCGGGTGTATTCGGGTTAAATCCCGTTACGGCATATTCTGTCATCAGTAATTCGGGTGTATTCGGGTGATTTTTTTTTTTTTATTATAAATTTGTCTTAACATGGAACTAATGTTTAGCAATGTTATCAAACTTTATTTTAATGCACGCTTATGAGTGTGCCATGCGACCCGGATGTTTTCGGGTAGATTCGGGTTAAACCCGAATTTTACAGGTTTCGTTCGGGGGGTAAATATTGGGCGGATACGGGTTTAACCCGAAAAAGTCGGGCCCTACGTATATTGCACGTTGGTCTCATCCAGGTAACTGCAAACACTGCCAGTGCACGTGACAGCGGTCGCCGCCACAAGTGCGAGGCTGGTGCGGCGCCAACGACCATTTCAGTCAGGTGCCGCCTCTGCCAAAAAAATTCTGCCCGTCTCCTAGATGTATCTCATGCTCTCAAGCTTGCATGTCGGAGCTCGTAAGTGCTGCTCTGGCTCTTTGATGTGTGGAGGAAGGAGACGCGGGAAAGAACCGTCGAGATGCCCCGGAAACTTCACCAAGGCGTGTGCCGAGCACGTAATACATGGTTTGCGTCTCTGAAAGACCGTTTAGTAGAAGCACCAGAGTATGAGGGACAGAGTTCAGCGAGCGCGTTGGGTAGAGTCGTTACTTCAAGGAGTACAGAGGGCCTCCCAAAAATTTTCAGGTTAAGATGTCTGATGAAAGCATGTGTCAATTTACCGACTAACACGAAAGGTCTTGATGTGTGCAATTTGCTTCCGAGAAAAGAAAAAAAAACACGCAGAAATATGGCTTTGTGCGTTCACCATTAACCAGCCACTCCATGTATAATGATGAAGAGAAGCATGATGCCATGTTACAGGGTCCGCAAATTCTGGGTCGCGAGTCATTGGGGGTCAGCGCTCTGTTCCTTTGCGGCTGTAAACCAGTTTTGCCAGTTCTCCCAGAGAATTGCGGGATAGAAGGAGCGGCCGAATCACGACCGAGGAGGGAGCAGTGCTTTTTCACAGCCCCGAACAGCCAAGTAGCAGACACCATTTCTCTGAGCCAATCAGCGAGCGTGGGCTCAGTAGCATCAGCGCGAAGTCGCAGGCAGATCGCTGGCTGATGCTGCTCCTCCACCACCCTTGCACACAGTCACCTTTTGTGGCGTACTTTAAATTTGATTTCTACAAATAGTTACGACTCTGCGGCGTGAGTTACTTCTCGTGGTGCATCTTACTGGCCTACGTAACAGTTTGGTAGGAAGTAAATGTTGTAGGAGTTGAAAGAGGGCCTTCCAAAAATGTTTCCAAAAACAACTTGCTCTCAAATGAACGACCGTGTTTCAATTATAGCGAATTCGGGTGGTCATTTCGTAGCAACACGTCCGAGCGCTCGGAAATTGCTAGGTCAGCGACTGAGCTGGATCACGTGGCCGTCGCCACCCGAACACGATTGCCAGGAATCCAGCGGTTTTACGTACTTTGATCACGCTAGGGGTGTCTTAGTCGCCCGTCTTCGAGTTCTGTCGTCTGCTAAACCACGTGATTTCAACATGCGGGCCTATGAGGGCACTCGCCACCATTGCAGTGCGGATGTGACGACACCGGATACAGTTGAGCAATCTGCTGCTCGATCGTTTTGCGACCGGGCAAAAAAAGTGCTAGCTGGCAAATTCCGAGCACTCGGAAAGCGCCACGCGAACATGCGAGATTGCTTCATTTTTGACCTAGCAACCATGACTGTTTGAGATCTGGCAAAAAAAAGTTGCTACGAAATGGCCTCCCGAATTCGCCATTACTAAAGCTAGTTACTAAAGCCATTACTAGTGCAACTAAAGTTAGTTCACACCGCGCTACCGTGTAGAAGAAAAACACAGTGAAAATAGAGCAGTCTTTGGCAGTAACGAATGGGATGCACACTGCTGTATCTTTCAATGCTGATTCACTGAATTGTAGCCCACAACAGTTCTCACGAATGTTCCACTGTAAACATTTATCTTCACGTCCTTTGGATACCGACCAATATAGTGCGCTTCACAACGCACAGTGTGTTTTTCACCGGGACTGCTCCACGGTGTGACACACACATGCATGCACAGCATGGACTGAAAACACTGTTGCACGAGCCAAAACGACGTTCACTGCTTAGCGCCGAAGCAAGAAAGAGTCCGGTATAACTTCGATTGTAGATACATAACGGAATCAAAGGTTTGAATTATGATAACAGGGTCGAAATTAACATAGTGTGTAACGTAATTTGAAGTCAACTAGTTTTTGCATTTTAGTGGCCCCTTGAAGTGGAACCAAACGACAGAAGTGCAAGGGTGCAGGCGAGCTGGTACATCATAAAACAATGATATAACCGTGTCTCATCAAAACACTAAAATCTGTCTGTAAATGAAAGAGGAGGATAATCTGTTGTGCAAAAGCGGTAGAACGTGTTGTGTTCTTGTGTTTTCTTCATTGTCTCAGGTTTAAACTCGCATAGACATGGCTCCATGCCTTTATCCTTAACTCGCCACGCCTTCATCCTTAACCCGCCACGCCTTCACCCTTAACTCGCCACGCCTTCATCCTTAACTCGCCTCGCCTTCACCCTTAACTCGCCACTCCGGGTATTACGAGGAGGAAAAGGTACGATGCCATGTCACCGATGACGTTATAAGGAGAACTCGTTCTGGTTTGCCGGTCAGTGGTGGTCAGCGCTTTGTTCCTTTGCTGCCATAAATCAGTTTTGACAGTTCTCCCGGAGAATTGGGGGTAGGAGGAGCGGCCAAATCATTACCGAGCGAGGGGAAGGGCTTTTTAGGAACCCCGAACTGCTGAACAGCTGACGACAGAGAAGTAGCAGACAACATTTCTCTAGACCAATCACGAGGTCCCAGGCAGATCATAGGCTGGTACTGCTTTTCACCGCCGTTGCGCACTGTCTCTTTTTGCGGCGCATTTTAAATTCATTTTCCGCAATTATTATGACTCTGTGGGGTGAATTATTTCGCATGGTGCATCTCGCTGGCCTACTTAACAGCTTTATAGGAAGAAAACAGGGTGTTAAAAATGACTTCTGCACTACTTTAAGTAAATGTAAATAAATGTATGTCTTTAACAATTGTATCACCCTCATGGTCACTCTCATAAAAAAGTAACTGTAATGTAACGAAGTTGCTTGTTCTCAGTAACAGTAACTGTGTAACTCGAGCAAGAAAGTAACTATAACTGCAACTTTGCTGCTATTTTTGGCACATCAACTGTAACCCTTTATTTTTTTTTATGAGTAACTTACCCAAGACTGGTCCAGCTAGTGTTCCTCCTGTAGGTGGCCGACGAATAAATTGACTCTGTTATTCAGAGGTAAGGATGAGTTGCAAATGTATGGCCAGGCGTCGTTGAGGAACAAGAAAAAGCGGTGTAAGACGACAAGCATTCTCTCTCACCTTCTGTTTGTTGCTTTGTATGTTGCTTTGTAGCTCCTGCGGGCGACACAGGTGATGTGATATCTGGAAAGGAGGCAGTAACAACTTTCGCTGTAAGAACGAACGAGATCAATAAATTGTATTTATTTTCTTAGCAAAAGCGCTATCTGAGAAACGTCATCATGACAATGAAAAAACGGCTAAGAAGCAAGCGAGCTGGTGAAGATGATGCGTTTCTCAGACACAAACACGAAGTCTCAAACACAGCTCGACTTCGTGTTTGTGTCTGTCCTTTCGTGTTCCCTATTCTCGGGGTTTTACATTATGCGTCATCATGACGTTGGTAAACAGACTGAAACCGAAACACATTGGAAGGGGAGGGTTGGGTTCCATGAATCATTGGAATGTGTCATTGAATTGAATCATTGAATTGTGTCATCCATAGCGGACCTACAGAGGGCCAACTCAAGGGCCTAGAGGTCTACTTTAACTGCGCTGCCCGATGTCCCCCAGCTCAGTGCGCAAGAGCACGTCCACTTAACTTGAAGTGTGGATTCCATGTCTGTCATGCCGAAAGAATAGCTGCCGGCTTAGCTTGGGCACTTCAACCCGTTGTACAGCTCACAATTCACAATGACCAACTACGAAAATCAAGTATCAGCTATGGCTGAAACACTCCGGTGTGCCACTGTATAGACAGGTGCTCACAGACCGGTACGCATGAAGAACATTATCTTAAAGAATTGTTTTTTGCTAGGCTGCTAGGGAAGCGCTCGTTTCAACGTACCCATGGCTTCGGTCCAATGTAAAGTTCTAACAAGACTAGCTGCTCAGACAGTGCAGCTTCATTAAATCCGTGTTGTAGGATATGTTTCAGCCCTTTCAGAAAGAGTGCACTATCAAAATACAGTAACGGTTCCAGAAAGAGCTGAGAAATTTTTTTACTTCCCTACTCATATTACCAGCTTTATTATATTCGGGATTTCAGTGATGTATCAAAGTATTCACGATGCAGTATAGATAGGGCCTGACTTTTTAGGGTTAAACCCGTATCCGCCCGATATTTAACCCCCGAACGAAATCTGTAAAATTCGGGTTTAACCCGAATCTACCCGAAAACATCCGGGTCGCGTGGCACACTCATAAGCGTGCATTAAAATAAAGTTTGATAACATTGCTAAACATTAGTTCCACGTTAAGACAAATTTTTATTAAACAATAAAAAATCACCCGAATACACCCGAATTCCTGACGACAGAATATGCCGTAACGGGATTTAACCCGAATACACCCGAATTTTCCAATGAAAAATATCGCCCGATTTTTACCCCCCGAATTTGGGCAAAAATAAAACCCGAAAAAGTCAGGCCCTAAGTATAGAGTACCTGTATCGAAAATCAGTTTCGTTTCTGTGTATCTTGTATCGGAAATACAATTTTTGAGGGTATCGAGTATCAGTATCGAAGATACTTTTTTGAAGTATCGTGCCCAGCCCTGAACTCTACCAAGCTGGTTTCGCTGTCGAATGCTATGATGTCATTTCTTTATAAACAGGGAGAGGCCTATAGTGTGGGCACTTGAAACACGCATCTCAAAACGTGCTATAGCGTATTATACAGTTGCTGGTACAGCAACTTGAATGCCTCCTAGGAACTGACCAAGCAAGCTTCGATTATGTGAAATAACTTTTCTGTGACCCTTTCATCACTCTCTCATTTGTCATGCAACACTGCACAAAACAGAACATTGGCGTCTTCTGTGTTGTCCTGTTGGACGAGGACATAGCGCTCGCAGTAGAGTGCCCACATGACCAAATGGACGTTTTAGTGAATATTAGTGGCAGTTGACTAGCGCTCAGGCTCATTTGTGGCAACCCCCATTGTTTAATTCCACACCTATGCTGCCATTCGTACTATACGATCAGATTCGAGCGCCACGGGCCACGGTGGTAGCGTAAGTGTTCGCCTTTTGATCCCGAGATTGCGGGATCGAACCTGGCCGAGGACACCAGCAACTTGGAGTCAGGGTACAAGTTGCTTAGACACGCCGTCTTCTGCGGGGGACGTCAAATACGGAGGGCCGTGTGGTGAGGCATCGCACGTCAAAGAACCCTCAGGTGGCCAAAAGCAATCCACAGATTGACCGCTGTGGCATCGCTCGTAATCTCAGTTGTCTCGTGACGTAAACCACAAATTATATAGTATATAGATTGGAGCACCAAGCACAGTTTGTATGCACCGGCCGTACAGCTTTGACATATTTAAACAATACGAAGATTTACTAAAAATTACGTAACACGACATAGAGACGCCAGCGGCTCGAGAAAGCAAACACACCCAAATTACATGACCACAAAATAAAAATAAATGCTCATACAAAAAAGGATTGAGTGACTGTCCTGGACTGAGCTCTGGGCCTTCCGTCTGAAAGTTTTGCTCATATACCAGATGGGGGGCAGCAGCATTCATCTTGGGGCATGAATAGTACACACGGGGGATTATTTAGAGTCAGACGCGAGCAGTGTGACAGCAAACGCGGCATCATCAAGTTTTTCAAAAAAATCGTCAGTTAGAGATGTGCCCGTACTGGTATGCCCTCTTAATGCGCGATTTCCAAAATTTCAGGAGCAAGAGACACCACTGCTTTGCTTCACGTTAACGACCAGCCCAGAGGCACTTGTGATCACGAACCTTCAGGATGTACTTCTTCAAAGGCACAGTTCAAGGTCAGCATAGTAATGCTCGAACCACAATTGGACAACACTCTACTAGTGACTACGAGCGATAGACCCACTGGGCGTCTTCCAGGCCAGAGCAAGCCATGTGCACTTGTGTACATGTCAAAAGACAGCCTGAGACACCACATGTGTGCACAGTGTCACGATGAGTTTGAAACATGTCCAGCTACTCCAACGGATGTTGAGATGGGAGATGAGGGCTTTAGGTACGACGTCTGTCCCCCTACATTCTCGCTATCTGGGAGCGACGAGAGCCACGTGTCAAAGGTTATTGACGAGAAGCCATGCAAATCTGATCTTTGTTCTGCACAGTTCCACCAGAGCAGGAGGCTGTGTTGTCACAGTCAAACACATATGCGCGAGAAGCTGCACAAGAGTGATCTCTGCCCAGCGAAATTCAGCGGGATTGCGCACCTTCACAAGCAGGCACACACTGGCAAACAGCCATACAGTTGCGATGCCTGCCCGGCAGAGTTCAGCGAGAGCATAAATCTACACAGTCATAAGCAGACACACACGGGCGAGAAGCCATACAAGTGCGATGTCTGCCCTGCGCAGTTCAGCCGGAGCGACCACCTACAGCTTCACAAGAAGACACACACGGGCAACAAGCAATACAAGTGCCATGCCTGCCCTGCGGAGTTCAGTGAGAGCATAAATCTACAGTGTCACACACAGATGCACACAGGCGAGAAGCCATACAAGTGCGACGTCTGCCCTGCGGAGTTCAGCCATAGCACAAGCCTGCGGCGTCACAAGCGGACGCACACGGGTGAGAAGCTACACAAATGTCATGTCTGCTCTGCAGAGTTCAGGTACCGTGGGAACCTACAGCAGCACATGCGGACACATACGGGCGAGAAGCCATACAAGTGCAATCTCTGTCCTGCGGAGTTCAGACAGAAGCCTCACCTGCTGAATCACAAGCGAACACACACGGGTGAGAAACCATACAAGTGCGACGTCTGCGCTGCGGAGTTCAGTCAGAGCGTGAGACTACAGCGGCACAAGAGAACACACACGGGTGAGAAGCCATACAAGTGCGATGTCTGCTCTGCTGAGTTCAGGCAGAGCGGGAACCTACAGCAGCACAAGCGATCACACACGGGCGAGAAACCATACAAGTGCGACGTCTGCTCTGCTGAGTTCAGCCGGAGTGCTCACCTGCAGCTTCACAAACGGACACACACAGGCGAGAAACCATACAAGTGCGACGTCTGCCCTGCAGAGTTCAGTCGGAGCGGGAACCTACAGCAGCACAAGTGGACACACACAGGCGAGAAGCCATACAAATGCAATGTCTGCCCTGCTGAGTTCAGCCACAGCGCCACCCTACGCCGTCACAAGGGGACACACATGGGTGAGAAACCATTCAAGTGTGATGTCTGCTTTGTAGAGTTCAGCCAGAGCGGAAACCTACAGCAGCACAAGCGGACACACACAGGCGAGAAGCCATACAAGTGCGATGTCTGTCCTGCAGAGTTCCGTTACAGAGGGCATCTACAGTGTCACAAGTGGACACACACGGGCAAAAAGCCATACACGTGTGATGTCTGCCCTGCTGGGTTCAGTCACAGAGGGCGCCTACAGCGGCACAAGCTGACACACACGGGTGAGAAGCCATACAAGTGCAATGTCTGCACTGCAGAGTTTAGTCAGAAAGTTTATCTACAGCAGCACAAGGGAACACACACTGGTGGGAAGCCATACAAGTGTGACGTCTGCACTGCGGAGTTCAGCCAGAGCAGGAACTTACAGCAGCACAAACGGACACACACAGGCGAGAACCTGTACAAGTGCGATCTCTGTCCTGCAGAGTTCGTCCAGAGCTCGAGCCTGTCGTATCACAAGCTGACACACAGAAGTGAGAAGCCCCACAAGTGAGATCTCTGCACTGAGGCTTTCAGCCAGATCAGGCACCTAAGCAGACACACACTGGCGAAAAACCTTACAGGTGCAATGTCTGCCATCCAGAGTTCAGCTGAAGTGAGAGCCTAGAGAATCACAAGCGGACACACACACAGAGAAGAAGCCACGCAAGTGCGATGTCTGCCTTGAGGTTTTCAGCGAGAATGCGACCCTACAGCATCGCAAATGAACACACATGGGCAAGAAGCCAGACAAATGTGATGTTTGGTACGGAGTTCAGACGCAGTCAGCACCTACAGGGTCGCAAGTGGACGCACATGTGTGAGCTCTGCCCTGCGAGAGTTCAGTGAGAGAAGGAACCTACAACACCATAAACACATGATTAAGCTATGCCTTGCTATCGAGCCATGTGAACATAAATGTTAGTCACACACGCCTGACCTTATAGCCTATCAGATGATTGTTATCGTGAGCTCCACAGCTCCAAATGCTGAGCTATGGTCCTATCACAAAAGGGATACACACGAGCGAGAAGCCACACAAACGTGATCTCTGTCCTTCCGTGTTCTACAAAAGCACATAGGCTGCGGAATCACAAGTGGAGACACGAGGCCGTACCAGTGTGATATCTGTCCTGCAACCAGAGCACGAATGTGGTACCACAAGCGAAAACACTCGTGCAGGAAGCCCTGCAAGAGCGAACTCTCTTTCAAGGTTCAGCGATCATGTAGACCTACAGCGCCACATGCGGGCGAGGAGCCAGTGCTCTTAAAGGGACTACGAAATTTCCCGAACCCCCATACTTTTTTGCGATGGAAACTGTTCTTCCCGCAGAGAAACTAATATGCCACAAATTTTTCCGGACGAAATCGCTCCACTCTGCGAGGAGCGCGCGCTGGAAATGTCTCTTCCGCGTTCCTCCTCTCCCGCGCATATTTCCCTGCCGATGGTGTAACTGTACGGACCGCTCTTCGGTTCCCCGTTACGTCACCGGTGTTGCACAATGGCAAGTAATGCCGCGAGCTCGCGCTGTGGCTGCCGCCACTGCCGAAATCTGCCGATCGCACGAAAGCTGCTGTCATGGAGATTTCCACTCCCGATGAACGCATACGCGGGATCCTACGGCGCATGCTCCTGGCGGGATTCTCGGCTCGGCAACACGTCACGATGACGTGTTGCTGAGCCGGCCGCGGTCGCGTCAAGTTACCCGTTGTGTCTCCGCTCGGCAACTCGTCACGGCGCGGCGCCAGCTTCAGTCCAGTTTCATAGTCCCTTTAAGCAGCTACGTATATGCCTTATGAAGCCGCACACAAGTGGGGCCTTTTAGGGTTAAATAAATGTAATGAAAGTGCAGTGTCTATCGCACACAGTTCAACACAAATCTGCATGACCATAAGTGGACACACATGAGC
The DNA here is from genome assembly GCF_037126465.1 of Ornithodoros turicata. Classification (NCBI taxonomy): domain Eukaryota; kingdom Metazoa; phylum Arthropoda; class Arachnida; order Ixodida; family Argasidae; genus Ornithodoros; species Ornithodoros turicata. The sequence goes on from NC_088201.1 coordinate 203,202,189, forward strand.
GAGAAGCCACGCGACTTCTGTATTGCAGGGTTCCACCCACAGCACGAAATTGCGGGGTCACGAGCAGACACGTGCCACTGAGGGCTTCTACAAGTAGCGTGTGTGTCCCGCAGAATTCAGCCACAGCGCGGGCTCGGAGCGACATACTATACGTAGACCCTGAAGTTTTCGGGTTTTATATATTTCCAAATTCTGAGGGAAGAGATCGGGTCAATAAATTTATATCGAAAATTCACGCAAATTCGGGCAGAAAAATTACCACCAGACTGAGTTTGGAGAGAAATCGGGCATTATTGTAGTATAAACGTTTCACTGTACCATTTATCCAGTGTTACAGAAGTAAGGGGCAGTCGCATATTTTGTGAGAAACTAGTACGTCGATGTCTCGAGGTGCCTAGCCTAGGTGCAGTTTTGCAGGTAGAAATCTGGTTTAACCCCAGATAGATGAACCTCAATCCGGGGTGCAAATTCGGGGAGAAAAACCGGGTTCAACACTAAAACATCGGGTCTAACTATACACCGCAGACAGGCACAAAGCCATGCAGGAGCATTCTGAGTTCCGCAAACTTGAGGCAAGCTTGAGGCTCATAAACTAGAAAGTAGGGATGTGCCAACCGAAAGCCTCATTGACCGACAGGTGTCTTCTTGTTTCTTTGTTTACATTGCTCTGGATTGAAAGAGTTCAGGCAGGAACTGTTACATTACAAGTTTAAAAGTAACATGGTTTTGCTTTTGATTATTGCTTTACGGAAACAATCCAGAGGCTCAAAAATTGATTCGCTTCTTGTAGTCAATGAACAAGATGTTAAATAAATGAACTATATGGGTATATTTTCTCCCGAAACTCAACTATTGCGTTGTTTTTTTTTTTTTCATTTAAAAAATGTATCGTATTCTGCTTCAAAACACTTTTCAGTAAAAGCTTTTTTTTTAGCTTTTTAAACTGTTTTCAAAGAAAGGACTCAAAAGGTTCGAGATTCATGGACTCGCAGAACCTTCCTTGGATTCGGATTTGGGTTCCCAAAATCTGGATTCATCCCACCTCTACTAGAAACCAAGCCAGCAAAGAGGGGCATCTCAGCATGGGAGCCGCCATGATCGATACAGTAGGCCTAGCACTTTACGAACAGTATCTCGTACGAGTTCCGCGCGCCGTTGTCTCATGTCGCAGCACAAAGTTTAAACCTACTCACTAAGGAATCCAAGTGCACAGGTGATCGCCGACAAAACAAACTCACTTCGCACACGGCATGGCACACGGAGCCAAGCGGAAGCGACTTGCATTGGATTGGATACCATTGTGCCAAACCCTTCACACGTGGAAAGGCTGTGGCAGAGTCCGGCAGAATCTAGAATATCGATCATGGCGTCCCCCGAACTTGGACGTTGGGAGAGGGTCTTTCCTCCATACAACTGCCTTGCTCTCCCCCTTCACTCTCTCTCCCAGCTTTTCTTCTAGCCTCTCTCCTTACGATTTCTATGCTTGAGGCAGAGCACAAACCTGCAGTGTTACGAGTAGGATGTACGTGGGTGTGAAGCCCCACAAACGTAACCTCTGTCCTGCAGAGTTACAGCCACAGGATGAACAGACACCAGCTGGGGAACAAAATGGCTGCTGGCAGTGCATGAGCATATTTTTATTCAGGAAAAAGAAAAGGAAGGTAGGGGACGTTTGGTATTGAAACCATACAACTACAGGGGCCACATACTCACAGGAGTGACACAAACCCGCCATTGTTGTAATTGCCCTCAAGTGGGTGCTTTTGGCAAAACTGCCATTTTGTCCTGGTTGCACGTCATAGAGAACACCTTTTTGAGGTCGTGTAACTGTTTACATGCCGTATTGTCGCTTATCGACATATTTCCATAATCCGTCATAATGCCAAGAGATAATGTATTTTGTCAGCGTATACTATACTTCTTCCGCAACATGGTAGCCCATTTCTCCTGAGTTTAAGTACGTCGCATCGGCTCAGTGACTCTTAACGCACATTCGTCATCACATCCCTGGAAGTCGTCAGCAGTATGAGGCCTTATGTGCGAAGTTGCATGTTCTAATGTGAGATTATCGTATAAAAATAATTACCGTGACCGAAAAGATGCAATATGTCGCGCAGAAACAACAACCGCATTGTTTACAAACAGTTTGGCCACTTGTAAACAATGCCACCACAGGCGCAGCCACCTTTAAGGTCACGTGAGCTTTGACGTTTGCTGTGCCACGTCCTGTCCAGAATGTATTGCATTCGCCCAGCACGATTTCGTCTACGGAGCAATACATTGGATGCCACCCCTGTGCACATACTTGGACGCCTGAAAGGGTCCGTCCAATGGCATGTCCCCAACGCGGAGACATGAAGAAGCACATGGTAATGCCCAGAGAGGAAATGCTGTACATATACTGTCTCTATCCCATCGCATTCTATTTCTATTGCATGTTTTAAAACTCGCACGCATGAACACATCACAACCTACTAGATTATAACGACCATGCCATAATCAGCATCCCCTATAAGGAGTCCGTCCGCACGATCCGCTAGGGGCGCTCCTCACCGGCTCGCGAGATCTGCACCACAATTGGACGATGGAAATTTGAATTCTGAACGCGCCAAAGCGTATGTACGATAACCGTAGCAGTCGACACCATAGGGTTTATTCACTGACGTCACCTCGCCGGCATATTGTAGGTCCCTCAAAGTTATTTGCCCGCATTCATACGCTGCCATATGCATATTTGCCAACTCTCCCAATTCATCCGGGAGACTCCCGGATTCGTACGCACCGTAGTTTTGGCGCTCTATGGCCTTTGTTGCCTTTGTGCCATTAAACCCATAATCTCTCTCTCTCTCCCGGATTCGGACCGGTTTGTACTATTGTACGACCGAGATGCAGATCTCCCGGAAAATGCTGTTTCCCCCTCTATATCTCAAACGCCTGCTTTTTCTCTGGGCACACAGACGAAAACGTCAATCCAATACCAGCCCAATTGCCATCGGCATTGCTGCCGCTTCCTGGAGTCTCTGTGTTACGGAGTTCAGGGGTTCTCGTCAAGGTTCTAGTACTTCTAGTTACCGGGCATTTGCTCCATGTTTTCGGGCGACAAAGGTGCCTTTGCACTCTTTCGACCTTGCGTATTGCACATCACGGCTCAGTGTAAGCGCAACAAGTAACACGTGTTTCTGAAGCAGTACACGGATGAATTGGGACGCGTGATCGCGTCCAGGAAGCGCACCATGTGTTCTGCACAGTTCACGGTTGCGACACCAGCATTCCGTGGGGAGGGTGGACCGACCGATGCTGGAAAGCGCACCGCTTTGCAGCGTCTCCACCAGCTCCGGTGGTTAGAGACTGGGTCCGGTTAGAGACTGGGAGGTCCGCGGTTCGAATCCGCGGGCCGGCTGTGCCGTCTGGGGTTTTTCCTGGGTTTCCCTCAGATGTGTAATAGGCGTATGCCGGCACAGTTCCCCTGAAGTCGGCCCATGGACGCAGCTATCCTCCCCCCGAACGGATTCCGCTCGGTCTTCCACTTCACCCTTTCCTCTCCTCCTCTCCACCACCTCTCCCTTCCCGAGAAACATGCCGCCTAATCAGGCAGGCAGACCTCTCGGGTTCCTCCCAACGACACTCCTCCTCCTCCCTTGCAGCGTCTGGAGTTTGAAACACAGAGTAGGATTGTGCTTTGAACTAAATCGACTGCAGTTGTCAATGAATTGGGAAACCGCACACAAGAGCTCATGATATGCGCACTGAACTGACCACAGCGATGTAGGGTTCGCCAAGATAAACTTCGGGGTCTGTAACGAAGATAAAACAAATAAGAACAGTGTCGGAAAGCTAATAGAGACGTTAGAGGACGTATTATGCCCCCAAATTTTATGTCCATAATGCCACATAGTCTGTTACTCTGCGGATAAATCGTGAAAATTAAAAAACTGCCGCTGCCTAATCGGCTATACCTGTGTTCCAGCTACTTTCCTCAGATAGCGACACGGTCGAATGCGGCGTCGGAGAGAACTATTCTGCATTCAGTTCCACATGTTCGATGTCGTCTGCAACGTCGCGTTCGACCGCATCGCCATCTGACGGAAAGGAGCTGTGGTTCAACTCCTTTTGTTACGTGCAATATCTGCCTTTTCCAGTTGTAGACAAAGTAGTGTGGCGCAACTCAAAATTGTGCCCCGGGTGCGAAGTCTGGTAATTCTCTCTCACTTCGGTATTATTCTTGCATTGTCATGTGTGCAAGACACGTCTCACCTGTTTTGACACTGCCTTGGGAGCTCAACTGTCTTGTACCAGTCTCTATAGGGGACATTAATGAATTGGATTAAAATACAAGAGTTTCCAATATATACATATAATAGTCATAGTTACAAATTGCAAATATGTATACACTTTGGAACATAAGTTCCTGATCGGTGACACCACAAGTTGCCTTGGTGCCATCAGGAATTGAACCTCTGTATGCAATAAGGGGATAAGTCGACTTATTTACTTTACTTATTTTACTATTTTTGTTGCAATGACATCTACATACCAGTATGCACCTGCCAATGAAAACTTAGGACCTTACTGTGATTTGTTGGCCCGCTACAGCATGGTAAAAAACGGGAAATGCATGTGTGTCAATGGGACGGACAATCATATGAGGCCCCTTTTCTCATTTTGGGATTTTTCGACTCATCCCCTTATTGCATACAGATGTTCAATTGTTCTTAGATGTGTGTGATATATGCCTCTCACCAGTGTCAACACTATCAGCCCAGTGATATTTCCAACGATGTGATGTTCATGCTGTTAAATGTGCGATAGTGAAGCTATAAGATTAGATAAGCAATGTCCGAAGACGCAGGCGATGTACGTCCTCTAAAGTGCACTCTAACCACTATCACACATTTCCAAATGAACAATCTATTTATAGGGAGAGTTTGGCCATTCTTTGATCTTTTGCCGCCTCATGGGTGGAGCCTATTTTGATGTCAGTCATCGTTGCGCCGCCCACAAAATCTGAATCCGAGCGGAATCCGCTTATCAGCCGTCTAGTTCGCGCCATATTGATGCTGTCCTCCAGCTAGTCCACAGCTTCCCAAGCAGCACAATGTACTGAAAGTCGAGTGCAATAGGGGTGGGCGGTATGTGTCTTATCAGTGTTCTTTAGTTTCACGAGTCTGTTCTAGGTCTTCCACATACCCGTCCACCCCTATTGCACTCGACTTTCAGTGCATTGTGTTGCTTGGGTTCGTGGTCGCGCTGAATGTAATCTACAGGAATAACCGGCTTATGACCCACTTGCGCCAGTGATAAGGGGGCTTTGTCGCCGAACTGAAAGAGTTCAAGGACGAAAGGCTTTCGAAGCAAGAAGTTCGCACGTGTCTTCTCTCCGTGGATTGTAAACAATGATCAGCATCAATATGGCGTCGGTGACCAGCGGACGACGGGACAACTATAGAGCGCGACGAGGGAGGTCGTTCAGCCGTGACGTCGCATGACGGGCTTTAAGTTAGGCTCCTCCTAATGGCCAAACTCTCCCTATAAACGGCTCTGTGAACAATGTTATACGCACGACGTCGTGCCGCTCGACCGGAAGTTGATATTGTCACGCATGAAAACAGACGAGCGAGACGGCGAATAATCGCGAACACTTTATTCAGCTGCTTAGCTGGCTAACACAAGAGCGGAAGCCCTTGGACAGAACTAAGGTAAAGGAATAATGCTCCGACTGGGAGCTTTTGTGCACAGCGGCAAACATTGTAGAAAGCGCGCGTCGGTGGGGAGAAGGAAATACAGAAGCCTCTCCAAGGTCGTGGCCCGTCCTTGAGATTGATGCGAGCGAAGGAGCAGATGCTTATGGAGGGATCGCTCGCTAATCAGCGCGGCGTGTCGTGGATCTCAGCCCGTCGCTCGACGCCCGTTGTTACTGTTCCGTCACTTCCGTGTGGTCGCTTCAAAGATGATACGTGGCAATATATACAATAGACGCGACGGTCGCGCGATCTTTCGTCCAATATTGCAAGCTGCGATGTGGAGCGGTTTCTTTGGTTTTCCATAGTGTAGTGATCAGAGGTGGGCGTTTGTCCTCACTAGCCTCGCCCTCACCTCAATTTTCTGGGAGAAAAATTTTCCTCACCTCACCTCACCTCAAAAATTTTTTGAAAAATTTCCTCACCTCACCTCAATTTTTTATTGAAAAATTTTCCTCACCTCACCTCAAAAATGTTTTTCGAAATTTTCCTCACCTCACCTCACCTTAAAAAAATTGAAAATTTTTCCTCAGCTCACCTCAATTTTGTATTGAAACATTTTCCTCACCTCAAACGAATTTTTGAGACATTTCCTCACCTCACATCAAAATTTTTTTTCTAAATTTTTCTCTCTTCACCTCACCTCACCTCAAAAATTTGTTTCGAAATTTTCCTCACATCACCTCACCTAAATTTTTAAAGCTATTTGTGTATTCGGTGTGAAGATTGTGTATTCGATGCGCGTTGGCTTTGAGTGACTGCCAATGTAAATGCATATAGTATCTCAAGCGTGAGTGCATACCGGGTGCGAAACGTGTCATTTGACCATTATAAGAAAACGGCTTATCGGAAAAATATGGGGTAAACAAATTTCTTCTGGACATTTAGTTTGTCACCAAATACAAATAGTTTCATCAATTTGCCATTGAAATACATTTTCGAAATTGAACTCATGAAATTGCTTTGTCAATGTAACGTTGTTTTTTCTTCTTGCTGGAGGATTTGGCCTAGTCAATCATAGAAAACGCTTCGTGGAACGATTGTTATACCCGTAAAAGTTGCGCGGAAATTGAGGTTCAATTGCGGGTATGCGAATAACGCGCAGAGTCGGGTGTCAGATCAGCGACGAGAGAGGAGGGCAGTCCCCGCCCAGATGAGAGACAGAAGCTGCGGAAAGAAGGAAAGATATATCGTGTACGGAAAAGTTTTCATAAAGTGCGCGTTCATAAATTTTTCCTTACCTCACCTCAAAATTTTTTTAAAAGATTTTCCTCACCTCACCTCAAAACATTTTTTGAAGATTCTCCTCACCTCACCTCAAATGTTTTTGAAAATTTTCCTCACCTCAAACATCACCAGAAAAATTGGCCCTCACCTCACCTCAAATATCCTGAGGTGAGGGTGAGGAAACCCTCACCCTCGCACGCCCTCGTGAGGGTGCAACCTCTGGTAGTGATTAGATGTTCGTTTTCAGGTGATTTGTTGCACATGACGGTCAGTTAGGTTAGGTGCAGACATATTCATTCGCGTGAGCGTGATTTGGTAACCGTGTTGGCAAAATCATCCGCGCGAGCGTGAGTTATTGGTGTGTTGGCACATTTCATTTGCGCGTGTGTATTGTCAGCAAGCAAGATAACTACCTATGGAGGTAGCTCATTTGCGCGAGTGTCGGTTAGGTTGTGTGTGTTGAAGTGACTCCTGTATTCTCGCCGCGATTTTAGAAGGCTGTGGCCTGAAGGAAATGTTTTTTTTTAACAGTTCGTGTGCTGTGCATGCGTCTCGCCGTCACAGCTCGCCTCATCGAGTGGGAAAGACCGAGAGAGCGGTCTTGTTTTTACCAATTTTTTGGCTGCATCTCTACCGCGATATTCTTTACAGGGCTTTAGAACTCCGCATTCAACCAGTCAGCATGATGCTTGACGCTTCAAATTCACGTCAATGCTTCATATTCCAAGGCTCAAGAAAATACCATTAAGTGTAAACAGCTCCCTTCAGAACAATCGTTATCAAAGAAAAACTGTCTTTTCTATCTGAACCGTGTGAGGCGGTTCTTATGATGCGGCATCTATTTGCAACTTGAGCCTTTCACAAAGGGCTGCAGTTGCCCTTCGACAGCTCTTTGTATGAAAGTTCCGGTTTGCAGTTATTGTGGACACCCAGTGCATTGAACAATACTTAGCAAAATTATTGCCTGCCTATTTACGTTCAATGTTTCAGATTGCAAAACTCTAGAATACAAAGCCTTATATCCACTATACATTTGAACAATACTTAACAAAGTTCTTGCCTAGCTATTTACAAAAGAAATTAAAACAACAAAACAAGAAGAACGCGCAACAAATTCTAGCAGTCACTACAGCCTGGGCCAAACCAGTGCTTCTTTACGTCCTTCTTGACTACTGCACTACAAGTGCTGCAACCAAAGTGAGAAGTTGTACAAAAGTGTACCGTGGCAACATTTAATTCGGTATGTCCTTACCAGTGGAACCACTCCAGGCACTGATCGCAGCAAATCATTTTCAGTGTCCCGTCATCCCTTTCCTTGCAGTGGGCACAAACCCAAATTTCATTTTCTTCCTTGGCAGCAACTATATACCACAAATAAATAGAGGATACGGTCGCACAAAAGCATTACACAAAAATGCGAAGGCGTGGAGGACATACCTGATGCACAGAGCAAAAGCCAAGCGTCAGACGTAAAAAGACCTCTTGATGCTTGGCGACGACACTCGATAGTCCAGGACAGAGCTTGACAAATGCTCAGGACGTACCTCTACCTCACTTTCTCCTATGAGGGGTCACCCATTAAGTGCCCTCTGGGCAACTGGTTCACCAGCTATTGCAGTTAATGTCCCTGTAATATGAACAGTTTTGTTACTTTTCTATTTACAGCTCACCCACATATTCTTACTCCAGAGGAAGATGCTTGAATGGCGCTGGGCTGCCTACATCGTACTCCTTATTTTATTTTATTTTATTCCGCCTCTGTAGCATTCGCTTCGGTGGGCGTCCACGTGTCTTTACAACAGGGAGCGTAATGGGGCAGGTCAGCAGAAAGGACTTGGTAGGCACTTCATTTGGGTTTGTCTCTTGAGGGGCTTGTGCTTCTGTTGTGATGCTTGCACTGGTTTCTTGTGAGCCTTGTGCTTCGGCAATGCTTGCAGTGGGACCACCAATGCTGTGTTCTGGAATGTTAGCACCAGGATTGTCAATGAGTTCATGTTCTGGCAGGCTGTTCACTTGGTAGTCCTTGTCACTTGAATCGCTGCTGTAACAAGGCACATCTTCACCCCTCAGCCACAAGCCATGTCCCCTAGATATGTCAGACACTCCATGAAAAGATCTGGGTGGCTATCTGCAAGAGTGTTTGCAAGAGCTTTCAGTGTGCGCATTGCAAGTCGTGGCTTTGGCAGTGATACGACATGCAGCTCTTCAGGTGCTGTATCTTCAACATTGTTGGCTGCTCGATACGAGGAAGTCAATCTGAAACGACCATCAACAACCATCTTCTCTTAACTGCTTTTTCTAGGTCTGGCTGCACCCTGTACTTGACACACTGCATGGCGGCAGAGAAGTCCCATTCTTGAAAATGTAGAACAGATGCACCTCTGTTGTTCAAGTGAAACAGTATGCGGTGTGAGACTGATACTAGATTCAACAGCATACTCTGTTGAAGATATATGTGTCACATCAATATGTGTCACATCGTATGCGGTTAACGCTAAAAGACGCATACGACGCATACGACGAATTCTCGACGGAAAAAACGGCCACCGTCACCGTTTTTCCGGTGAGCCGACGCGAGCAATGGGGCTTCACCGACTTCTCGACGACAGCAGTGGACAGAAAAATTCGCCGAACAGCGGAAGAGGCCGCTCGACGGCAGCCAATAGGACCGCTCCACGCACTGTCGTTCCACGAGCGGATGTGCCGGACCAGTGGTGGGCATTTCGGATGCCCATATGGCTATCCTGGGAAGTGAGAAGCATGCTGTCGCTCGCGCGCTGCTGTCTGAGGGCGCTTTCGTAGCGATCGCTTCGCGAATATGCTTTGACCGCAAGAATTTCTCCTGTGTGCCACTATACCTTTCCTATGTGTAGCAAAATACTTATCAGTTAATTTGAAGTCAAAATTTAACACGGAGTAACGAAACGTCCGCTAGGGCGCCACAGTCCGCCGCAATGGAAATCTGTGCATGCGGTTCGTCCTGCCGCTTTTCCGTCGAGTTGTCGTGCCGATGGATTAGTTGGCCGTTTTTCCGCCGAGAAATCGTCGTATGCGGTTACCGCTTTTGACTAGTCCCACCTGTCTGCTTGTCAGGTCACAGGCATATGGGGTGGGCATTTTGGCACAAAGGTTTTCTACGGCCCCACTCCTGTTGTACGAGTAAAATTCGCACGTCTTCAACAAGTTTATTTTGTGGCGTGCCTCCTGCCGTAACGAGTCGGCCATGTTGAGTAGGCAGTGGCAGGGCCTGGTGAAGCTTGGCTGAAGATGACACGACGTTCTTGACTTTTTCCATTGTGAGACTCCACACTCTGGAATTTTCAGCTGCATTTGAGACTTCCTGTTGCGTCTGTCCTTCTTGCGTGTTCCTTAGTCTCGGGGTTTTACATTATGCATCATCTTCACCAGCTCGCTTGCTTCCTAGTCATTTTTTCATTGATTAGATTAGACATACATCTCAATAAAAACATTGTATGCATTCATTTCGGTACGCCGAGTGGAGCACCAAATACCTTTTTCTTATTTTTAACGTATCTTTGATCCGTGGGGAACTCTCGGATGATTGGAACATAGCAAAGGCTGTTACAATTCTTAAAACAGGTTGCAAACTAAACATTGCAAATTACCGGCTGATGTGCCTTCTGAGCACATGTTGTAAGGTATTAGAACACATCGTATACATGTATAAGCAGGTTTCCAAATATATGGAAAGTAAGAATTATTTCTCCACCAGTCAACATGGCTTTCGCCATAGTCTAAGCAGAGTGACACAGCTTGTGAACACAACCCATGATCTTGCTAAAGTTGTAGATGCTCGTGGACAAGTTGAAGTTATTTTTCTGGATTTCACTAAATCATTCAATAGAGTCTCTCACTGGAAATTACTATTGAAGTTGAACGAACTTGAAAGTGGTGAACTCTTTATCTGGTTTTCCAATTACCTTAACAGTAGAAAACAATTTGTCCATGCGAATAACGCCGAGTCGTCCTTCGTAACAGTTACACCCGGTGTTTCCCCAGAGCTCGGTCCTGGGTCCTTTGTTGTTTTTAATTTTCATAAATGATGTTTGCATGGGTATCGATGATAAAGTGAACTTTCTTACGGATGACTGTGTGTTGTATAGAGAGATTAATGGTGGTGATGACCATGCATGTTTAAATAATTGCTTGCAGAACATGGCTGACTGGTGTGAGACATGGCGGTTACCTCTTAACATAAATAAGTGTGTGGTCATGAGTTTCACTCGGAAAAGGAAACAGCTAACCTCCGGTTATTGTATTAACACGATCTCTCAAGCGTCTCGGAATGCAAATACCAGGGCGTTTTTCTTCTTACATCAGACCTGCGCTGCAATAAGCACATCCAATACATTGCAAAGACGGCTAACAAGAAATTATGGTTTCCAAAACGTCATTTCGCGAATGCACAACTCGTACTAAGTTCACGCCATTCAGGACATTAGTCCGTACTATTTTTGGAATATAGTGATACCTTTTGGGACCCTTACACCATTGCGAATATCCGAATGCTTGAATACATTCAAAGAAGGGCATTATGTCTTATTTTCAAGTCGTACCATCGTTACACCTCAGTTACTCCTCTTTACGCACGGAGTGGCTTAATACCGCTGGAAGAGCGTAGGAATACCCATGGGCTCCAGTTCCTTTTTCAATTACTCAATGGTCAATTTCGAATTCTTCATCAGGACTACATCACTCCACACGTACCCAGATCAACACGGCTAAGCCATCAGCTCATCACACTCAAAGCATTCCAGTGCAGGACTGACTGCTTAAAATATTCGTTCTTACCTCGAACCGTCGAAGAATGGAATTCTCTGTCATCTGCTCAGGTCTCGCACCGTTCCGTCTTTTTGTGAAAGGCCTAAACGTAGTTGCATGATGTGATATATGTGCCTCGTAAATTATTTTGGAATTTCTGTGCCACTCCTACTTGGACCCTTTTTGGGCTTGTAGGATTTCATAAATAAAAATAAAATTTAGTGCCGTGTATGTGGGATATAAGCCCACGTTAATTTTTATTTTATTATTTATATCCCACTTTTTATTTCCCACTTTTTATTTCCTCGAACACTGGGGGCACCGAAAGCTCGACCCAAGCGTGAAAAAGTGTTGCTCGTTCTGCACGTCCTTGTGACGTGTGGATGACATTGCTGCATTTTCTTCGCCTGGTGTTGGAAGTGTCGGAAGTGGAAGGGTCCATCTGTCTTCTCGAAGGGCACAACAAATGAGAACAACCCGGGTGGCGTGATAAGAGCTTAGGGAAGGAGCACATTTTACTCCAGAGTTGCGGAATTAAAACTCCGGAATTGGAATGATTCCGGAGTGATGCCCGGTTTTTAGCGCACCTGAACGGAATGGGAATGGAGTTGAGTCACCAGCTGTTGGGAATGGAATTTGAGTGGATTTAGACCAGTTTGGGGCCGGAATGGAATGGCCAGCGAATGGTGTTAAATTGCTGGCCCCCAGCACGCAGGGTTTTGAGCGGAGGCCACTCAGAGTAAGTGTCTGGCAACCATTCAACCGAAGGTCGTCAATTTTTTGGATTACAACGCAAGGAAAACGTCCGCACTTCGGACGCTGTACATGCAGGCAAGCTTGCTCGTAACGCTCGTCGCGGCGCTGGTTTTTGTTTTAAGATGTTAATGTTGGAAACAGAGGAACATAAAATAGATCAAAATGCGATTTTTTTTTAGCATTGGCTGTTGGTATACCGTTACATGTTTCTTTGTTTGCACTGATGCGTGCACCAGTTAATAAATTATTGTGTATAAAGCAACACATAAGCAACACAAACACTCGCAATCCCGATAACAGCGTCTTCGGAAAGCAACGCCCGCCTGCCTTCCAGGCGTTTGAGTAATAATGGACACCCCTACGTGCGAGTAGAACAGACAGGAACGTGCTCTCTCAATAGTTCAGCTGAATTCCACTAGGGTGTCTCTCCTCCTCCTGCGCCACACGAAGCGGCGTTTAAGTTAAGGTTGCGGGGAGCTGTACCTCTTTGTGACAGTAAACTCTGTACATGCAGAGAGGTCACTTAGCAAGTAAAATCTGATAGTGAGTGACAAGCGTCACTCCCTCTCAGAAGAAAGCACACTGTACCTTGTTATGCCAAGTCAAAAAAAGGTTTTGGCGTTGTAACCGTGTTCCTCCACACTAAGAGCTAACAGAGAGTATTTTCTGTCTCAACTAGGGCAAGTTGCCTTGTACCGCGGAAAAATGTAGAATTCCCAGTTCCCTGCTGCGGAATTCAGGATTTGCCGCAGCAGAAAAAGAAGGGCCTTAGGAATGTCCATTTCTCGGGTGGAATGAGAATGAGCTTCGCGTCTTCATTCCGAGGAATTAAAAGGAATGGAATTTCGACTCGCGACCACTCCTCGGAATGGAATTCGAACTGAATGGATCGGCCATTCCGCAACACTGTTTTGGACCTACTCCTTTTTTTTTTTTTTTTTTAAGAACACAGCACATTTTTGGCCGGTTAGCGTGCTCGTAGGAGCCCGAGTATATACGTGCTTGTAGAGGAGGTGGTGTCTCTCTACCTGAGTCCTGACTGGTGATGATCGAATGTCCCTGACTCGTTCTCGAAGTCAGGGCCCCCTAACCGCTTTGGGCGAGCGTCACTTGTCTCCAGAAAGCAGCTTTTGTTTGATTCCTTTCGAAAACTGTGACTTGTCCACGCGATGTTCTGGTTCTGCAAGGGTAGGGGACAGCACTGTATGTCTTGGAGTGAGCTTCGTGTCGCCATGTGAGTCGAAAAACGTGAGTGAGCTGACAACGCTGGTTTTTAAACAGTTCTTAAACCTCTCGCGCATCGCGTTTGTCACCAAAAAGAAATTACCGCGAGATTTGTGAGAACTCGGGCGGTGACACCAGCGATATGTATCCGGGAAGCAGAGGCGAAAGCGGCGATTTGCAGTGTCTTGAGCTCTTCCGGTGAAGAGGACGATGACAGTTTTTTTTTCTATTCCATTCTCTTTTTTCTATTCTATTCTCAGCTCATTCTATTTTTGAAATTTGATGTGGGCAAGCTTTGGCTTGTCCCATCCCACAGTTGGCAATACAATGACAGTTTGGACGGTTTAGCAAGCCGTCGTCAGTGATGTTGTTTCAACAACAAAAAGAGGTATCAATTTAGTGAACAAAATTAGATATTTTTCAAAACGTTCAAGGCGTCCACTTTTTAATCGGGATTTTGGACACAAGCGACAGGGCAGGTTGACAGGACTATCCTGGGTGAAAATATCCATCTTCGAATTTTGATATGCAAATGAGCCGAAGCCACGGTGAGTGTTGCGAAAAAGGGAGCTTGTAGTCCGCGTGCACTCCAGTAATGAAATATGAACAGTTTTTTCCCAGTCTACTCTAAAGGGCTGAGTTTGTACATCGTTGGCTAGTTTTGGCTGGAATGACTCAGTTGTGTCAAATTAGCATAATTGCTCGGAAGGCCTTCCTGCACGTTCACAGTCACATGATGGCAGAGATATAACAGTCCATAAATAAGCATGGCCTAAGTATATGACACTGAAACAAAAATTAACAAAAATACTCATACAGTAAAAGAAAAAGGTAAAACAAAATGCTGTGATTGTCCTGAATCGAGCACAGGTTGTTCCATCTGAAAGTCCAACACTTTACCTGTCGGCAAATACTGGAGGGTTGTGCGAGCTGCTTTGGGCTTGTGGCCTCAGTTGTGCACAATGGGGGTTATTTGTGGAGTTGGAACGCAAACAGTGTGACAAGGCTTTGTGAATATGGTGCCATCTAGTTTTTCAAAGATCGAGAATGAGGGATGCGTCTGGACTGTATGCCCTCAGAATGTCATGTTTATGAAATTTCAGACGCAAGAAAAAGTACTGGTACGCTCCATATTGAGGACAAGCCCAGAGGCAATTGTGAACAAGAATACTCAGGTTGCACTTCTTCAAATGCACAGTTCAAGATCAGCACAACAACCGTTGAACAGCAGCCCGACAGCACTGCGCTAGTCACTATGAACGATCGACACGCTGAGCAACATAGAGACCAGAGCAAGCCATGTGTATTTGCATGCATGTCGAAAGCAAGTCACGAATGCCACATGTTTGCACACTGTGACAATGAGTCTGAAACGTGTTCCACTACTCCTTCAACGGATGTTCCGATGGGAGAGAAGGGTTCTGGGTGCAACACCTGTCCCTCTGCATACTTGTGGTCTGGAAGTGACGAGAACCACGTGGCGAAGCATACTGACGAGAGGCCATACAGGAGCGATGTCTGCCTTGCAGAGTTCAGCCTGAGCGGGAACGTACAGCAGCACAAGCGCACACACACGGGCGAGAAGCCATACAAGTGCGATGTCTGCCCTGCAGAGTTCAGCCACAACGGGCACTTACAGCGTCACAAGCGGACACACACAGGCGAGAAGCCATACAAGTGCGATGTCTGCCATGCAGAGTTCAGCCAGAGTGGGAACCTACAGCAGCACAAGCGGACACACACGGGTGAGAAGCCATACAAGTGCGATGTCTGCCCTGCAGAGTTCAGCCACAACGGGCACCTACAGCGTCACAAGCGGACACACGCAGGTGAAAAGCCATACAAGTGCGATGTCTGCCACGCAGAGTTCAGCCGCAGCGGGCACCTAAAGCAGCACAAGCGGAGACACACGGGCGAGAAGCCATACAAGTGCGATGTCTGCCCTGCAGAGTTCAGCCACAACGGGCACCTACAGCAGCACAAGCGGATACACACAGGCGAGAAGCCATACAAGTGCGGTGTCTGCCATGCACAGTTCAGCCAGAGTGGTAACCTACAGCAGCACAAGCGGACACACACGGGCGAGAAGCCATACAAGTGCGATGTCTGCCCAGCAGAGTTCAGCCACAACGGGCACCTACAGCGTCACAAGCGGACACACGCAGGTGAGAAGCCATATAAGTGCGATGTCTGCCACGTAGAGTTCAGCCGCAGCGGGAACCTAAAGCAGCACAAGCGGAGACACACGGGCGAGAAGCCATACAAGTGCGATATCTGCCCTGCAGAGTTCAGCCACAACGGGCACCTACAGCAGCACAAGCGGATACACACAGGCGAGAAGCCATACAAGTGCGGTGTCTGCCATGCAGAGTTCAGCCTGATCGGGAACCTACAGCAGCACAAACGGATACACACGGGCGAGAAGCCATACAAGTGCCGTCTCTGTCCTGCACTGTTCAGACAGAGTGGAACCTTTTCACGTCACAAGCGAACACACACGGATGAGCAGACATAAAATTGCAACCTCTGTCCTACAATGTTCATCCACAACGCGAACTTGCGGTGTGGAACATGTGCAGTCTCTGTCCTGCAGAATATAAGAAGCAGACACCCTGACGTGAGAGGCAATGAAAAGCATTCTCTGTTCTGCAGACCTGAGGCACAGCACAAACCTGCAGTGTAACAAGAAGACCTACGTGGGTGTGAAGCCATACAAATGCAACCTCTCTACTGCAGAGTTCGCGTAGAGCAGTAACACACACAGATAGAGAAGAAGCTGCTAGAGCTAGTTCAGCCAGATCACAAAACCTGTGGCTTAACATGTAGCCGGGACACACTTGTGATGGCAACCATGCAAGTGCTTAGAGGCCGCGTACACGTGAAAGTGCACCAGTACTCGGCTGTCGCATGTCCTTGACGCAGACACCTTAAGAAACAAACGCTAATGCACAGATAGGGGAACGCTGCACCGATGCGATCTGTATTACGCCGGATTTTACTTGTGTTTGACATTTTTGAAACTCGCACACATGAACAGGCAGAGGGCAAAAAGACTTGGGTTGGGTTGTGACACATGTGAAACGTAAACAAAGAAACAGTGAAGGGACACCCATACAGTGGCTCTGAACTGCTAACCAAGGTTTACTTCCATAAACAACATGCATTGCATTGTTTCCCTTTTGCCTCTGTGTTCCTTTCTTTATTCATTTCGTCTATTTATGATGAATGCTTCTTTTACAACCTGCATCTCCTTAGCTGATGACATAAGTGAATAAATCAACCCAAAGAAATAAAAGAATATTTCTACAAGACGTCACGACTTGTAGGATGAATCCCTTTGTGAACCTTTTGTGTTATGAGGATCTGTTGTGGAATGCGTTACAATTTATAACAATTTCTGAATGACATCTCAGGAGAAATCACGAAGAGACAATTGTGTATGGTATGAGAGATTAAAGGCTGTGACGTCAGGCTCGAGAACATTTTTTTTGTGTTTGTCCCGAAAGGGTTGACTGGAGAGTGCAACGACTAGAAGAACAGCCCCCGTCAACCTTAGTAGTAACACGGGAAGGAGAAAAATGGCCTCGTTCTGTCATAAGCGCTAAAAAGCAATGAAACGTGCACGCATCTGTGTAAACCTGGTCAAAACATGCAGTAAAACTGTGTCGTATACGCGGTAAAAACTCGAGCTGTATCTGAAGCGATCTTCCACACTGCAACCAAAACGATTGGTTTCTAAATGTAAACTTTTTATTGAACCTGATATGTTGAAAAAAAGAAAAAAAGAAGAAAACCCGAAAAAAAAACTGAAAATTTGGGGAAAACAGTTCTTTTTTCGTTTTTTGCCTCGTCTCCGGAAAAATTGCCCAAAATTTCCAGGTGACAAATTTCAAAAGTGTAAATTGTCGTGCCTTCGATGCGTTCCCACCCGCCAACAGTGCCTTAGGTGCCTATAATCTGCCAACCACAAACAACTTACAGCTCCGTCTGTCTGTTCCAAGCGATCGCCACCACGTTCACATAGTGTCAGAGTTCTGGTCGGAGTGGACGGGGTTGCTCCAATTACCTATCACTGAGTAGACAGCAGTCTCATGGGATGACCTGCATTTATGCCTAGAAGGTGAACAAAATTTCCGGAAATTTTGCATCGCTAGGTGTGCGTGGGCACAACCTCCGATAGGTTGGCGTTAGGAACCGAAGCAAACAACGCCGACTACTCAGAGAACTGCAAATCCAAGGTACTTTCGTAACACGGCGTCAAATTTTCTAACAACCTTTGCACCGACTCGACTGGTAACCTTTGCGAGCTCCTCGTGTACACCTTTCACCACATCCAGGGATTCCACAAGCAGGAGGCCTCCCGTTTCAAGCTTCCGGATGGCTCGCGCAAGGAAGACCAAGTGTGTTTTTCACTGACTGTACCTCCATAACTAGCACTGGCTTTTTAAACAGCGCTTGCACTTCTCTGACGGCGCTGCTGTCTTCGGAACTGAACGTGTTCACCACCTCCTTCAAAACCACCACCTCCAGCGAAGTGAGTGCGTAGAAATCGACTGCCTCCAACCAGGTGCCCCATCTTGTGACACAACAGGTTCAGGGGGCTAGGGAACGTCTGGCATCATTGCTCGGTATGTTTCTCTTCGACTTGTCGCCTTCACAAAAAATTTCTTCACGACTGACACCATCTTGTTGACGTGTGGGTAGAGCCCTGTCGCGTGTTGAGTGAGGCCAGGAGAAAAAAGGCGTCAAGTCGGACCGCTACTTTATTGACCGTTCTGGCCGGTCGCTCGAGTGGAAGAAGTAACTAGCTCGCATCTCGCGAGCGCGAGGTGGCAGGGCACAAACAGGGTCATGTGGCCAAAGGCGATGTTGGTGCAGCTAGTGCTGCTACATCATCCTCCCTCCCCTGGAGAAAGATGATGCTGAAGCTGCAGCCTGGACAGTGCGGTGCAGATCCCACGATACGTGCTTGCTTGAAACTGGGCGCAGTGGGAAAGATCGAGATGCGGCTGAGGGGGCGGCTCGATTGTAATGCTGTGCGTCAGGCTCGTTCGAAGAGTCGGAAGATACTTCCAACTGGGTGAAATGCGCCAGAGATGAGGGGTCTAGGTGAGCGGGCTGCAGCCTATCGATGGAAATGTTGTCCTCGCGGCCATTAAGCTGTACACGGTAGAACTTGGCGTATCGGTGCAGAACTTGAAAGGGGCCGTCGAAATGAGGTTGAAGAGGCCTACGAACGGCATCCCGGCGAATAAAAACATGTGTACAGCTTTCAAGCTCTGGGCTGATGAAGGGATGGCTACGAAGGCTTCGTCGGGTTGGGGAAGGGCAGAGCTGGGACATTGTCAAAGGGAGTTGGTGAAGGAATGACGATGGCTCGGCTGCTTCGGGGCGCACAGGATGGAAGAATTCTGACGGCAAACGTAGTGACGTCCCGTAGACGAGTTCTGCGCTGGAGGCGCCGATGTCTTGCTTGAGGGCCGTCCGAATACCGAGCAGCACTGTAGGAAGAGCGGCGAACCACTGGGTACGCTCACGCGCGCAGGAGAGGGAGGCCTTAAGGTGACGGTGAAAACGCTCAACGAGCCCGTTTGCTTGGGGGTGGTATGAGGTGGTTCTTATCCGATGTGTGCCTAGGGTCTCCAAGAGTTGGGTGAACAGCCTGGCTTCAAACTGGCGGCCGCGATCTGTGGTAAGGGTAGCAGGCACACCAAAACGGGCTATCCAGCCGTGCAAAAAGGCTTCGGCAACGGTCTCGGCGGTGGAATCGGCGATGGGAATTGCTTCTGGCCACCTCGTAAATCTGTCAACGCATGTTAACAGGTATGAATGACCATGCGACGGGGGAAGCGGGCCCACCAGATCGATGTGCACGTGCGAAAATCGGGCGTCAGGGAGCGGGAATGCTGCTAAAGGTGCCTTGTTGTGCCGGTTGACTTTCACACGTTGGCAGACGAGGCAAGCGCGGGTCCATGCCCGAACGTCGGCGTTCATCGATGGCCATAGAAAGCGGGTGGTGAGCAGCTTCTGCGTGGCGCGGATACCAGGGTGGGCTAGGGCATGCACGCTATCAAAGACAAGGCGACGGAAAACCTGCGGAATGAACGGCCTGGGTCTGCCCGTGGAGATGTCGCAAGTTAACTTGAGGAGCGATCCGGGCAGAGGCACCTCTTCGAAAGAAAGAGTGGTGGCAGAATCTCGCAGTTTCCGCAACTCTTCGTCTGACTGCTGCGCCTCGGCGATCTTGGAATAGTCCATCGTCAACTTCGGAAAGGTGACAGCATCGACGTGCATCCTGGACAGAGCATCCGCTACAGGGTTGTCGGTTCCGTTCACGTGGCGAATGTCGACGGTGAACTCACTTATGAAGGCCAGCTGCCGGGCTTCACGGGGAGTGTAACCGTCGGCAGCCTTGGACAGGAACGCGTAAGTCAAAGGCTTGTGGTCTGACAGGATGTAGAACGTTCTTCCTTCGACGAAATACCTGAAGTGGCGGATGGCTAAATAGGCAGCGAGCAGCTCATGGCCAAACGCGCTGTAGCGGGTCTGCGCTAGAGGGAGATTCTGCGAGAAGAAGGACAAAGGTCTCCACTGCCCGTCCATAAACTGCTGTAAGACCCCGCCAACAGCATGGTCAGAGGCGTCAACCATGATGTTAGTTGGCGCACCGTGTTTCGGCTAGACGAGGACAGTAGCGTCTGCAAGGGCTTGTCTGGCAGCAAGGAAAGCGGTGTTAGCTTCTTCCGTCCATGAAAACTGCGTTGAAGATGGTGTGCCGCGCAGCATGTCTGTCAGAGGTCGCAAAATGCTCGCACAGCAGGGAATAAATCGTCGATAAAAGTTCACCATTCCCAAAAATTCTCGCAGCTTACGCAGTGACGTTGGCGTTGGGAAGTTGCGTATGGCAAGAACTTGGTGGTCGAGAGGGCGGATGCCGTCGCTGCTGATTAGGTGCCCGAGGAACTCCAGCGATGGCTTGCCGAACTCGCATTTTGCGGCGTTCACAACAATGCCGAACTCTTGGAGACGCTGGAAAAGCGCGCGAAGGTGGTCTTCGTGCTCCTCGGGGGACCCGCTGGCAACGAGGATGTCATCTATGTAGGCAAACGCAAAGGGAAGGCCGCGCAGCACTTGATCCATAAATCGTTGGAAGGTCTGGGCGGCGTTTCGCAGACCAAAGGGCATCCTGAGATATTCGAACATGCCGAATGGTGTAACGATGGCAGTCTTGGAAACGTCGGAGGGTTCTACTGGAATGTGATGGTAAGCTTTTACCAAATCGACCTTGGAGAACATGGTCATGCCGTGGAGATTGGAGGCGAAATCGTGAACATGCGGGATGGGATAGCGATCTGGCACAGTAACCTTATTAAGGGCTCTGTAGTCGCCGCACGGCCTCCAATCTCCGGTCTTCTTCGGTACCATGTGCAAGGCTGATGACCAACTGCTGGAAGAAGGCCGGACGATTCCAAGCTGGAGCATGTGTTGGAATTCCTTTTTCGCAATGGCGAGGCGCTCGGGGGCCAGGCGACGAGGACGGGCATGTACGGGAGGACCTGTAGTGACAACGTGGTGAGTCACTGTGTGCATCACGGGCTGCTCGGTGTTACATGGCTTCAGGAGGGATGGGAACTCCTGCAGGATGGCGGAGTATGGACAGTTTCCAGCCTTGAAGCGGGCGATGCGGCTGCACACTGAATGGCGACAGGGAATGCCGTTGACGCGAAACCGGGTTTGTGCATCCCAGAGCAAGCGTTTTTTCATGTTCACCACGAGACCGAAATGGCTCAGAAAGTCTGCTCCCAGAATAGGGTACTGCAAGTCATCCACAAGGAAAATCCATGCGAAGGAGCGGCGGAGGCCCAAGTCGAGAGTGAGGGAATGCTCTCCGCACGTCGCAATCGGCGTGGAATTAACAGCTTGCAGGGTGCGGGACGTTGGCTTGCGTGGTGAACGAAAAAGAGAGGACGGAAGCACACTGACGTCAGCGCCGGTGTCAACAAGAAACTTTAGTCCGGAATTGTTGTCAAGAACAAAGAAGAGGCGGGATGGACGAGTGCCAGAGTCACCAGCCGCCATATCTAGTGACTGGCTCGGGAGTTTCCCTGGAAGGTGCATGGTGGTGTACAGTTGCGAGCCTTGGTGCGGAAACGGCGATGATACCAGCAAATTCCAGCTGGAGATGGGGAACGTCGATGCGCGAAGCGGGATCGGCGTGAAGACGGAGAAGGACTGCAGTGGCGGATGGCTGCAACCTCCAGCTGCAGGTTGGAGATCAGTTCCACGAGCTGAGAAAGGTCCACTGCTTGCGGCGAGCTGGAACCAGTAGCCGTAGGCGGAGAAGGGGGTGCGAGGCCACAGCTGCGATCTGCGGTGGTGCCATTTCCATGACCTTGTCGGCAAGGTTGGCCAGGTCGTTCAGGCTCATGGTGCCAGCAGCGGCTAAAACCATGCAGACATTGGCCGGCAACCGCTGGAGGAAGAGTTGGCGGAGCAGGGAATCGTCGATTACGGCGCTGTCGGGACGGTTGCCGAGCAGTTGGCGCATACGCCGTAAGAGCTGAGAAGGCGCGCGATCTCCGAGTTCTTCTTGGGTCAGCAGGCGCTGGAATCGCTTTTGCTCCGACATAGACGTCCGGCGAATTAATTCAGTCTTGAGCACGTCATATGGTGATTGTGTCGGTGGGGAGGCAACCAAGTCGCGCACCTCGGAAGCATCAGTAGGGGAAAGTGCGGCAAAGACGTGGTAGAACTTCGTCAGTTGGTCACTGATGAGACGAAGGGCGAATTGGGCCTCGGCTTGCCCGAACCACGGTGGTAGAAGTCTTTCAGGTGGAGTGACGGCGCGTCGGGAGAGAGAAAAATTCTGTCCGCGGTTCAAACATCCGCCGTGAGCTGGCGCCACCGTGATTGGGCCCGACGTGCGGCTCCGCTCGCATGAAAAGCAAGGGCTGCTAAAGCATCATGCCTGCGTAGCGCGCTTCTGTAAGCCTTCATACGAATGCTCTGGTGAATGTCGTAAGTCGCCTGATTGAACATTGTCACCACAGCATAAAGTGAACCACTGGCGCGAAGTGGAAGGCATACAGGCGAATGTGCTACCGCGGAGCCCGCAAGGGCAGCAAGCCAAGGAAACGGAGAGAATTGGGGGCAACGACAAATTAGAGTTTCTTTGGATTAAGGAGAAATTCAATTGTTCGCGTTGTTCTGAAAACGTGGTACTAATATATAGGAAGAGGCGAGAGCGAGGAAACGACTTAAGAAGTGCTGAATGTTTGAATAGGTTGCCGGTATAGTATTAGGAGATGTGCCGAAGGGCTACCGCAAGGTAAAAAGGAAAGAGGGACGGAGTCGACATGGCTACGCGACACGTTTATTAAACATTTAAAAATGTCAAGAAAGAAAAATGAGACGACTTAAAAAAACGTCAGGAACACACACGGGCGCTCAAATTCAAATCAGTGCGATATCAACAAAGCAAGACTACGACGCCGAAAAAGTATGTGCTAGGAGAAGTGGTGTCCTGCTGGTGGAAAACCAGGCGGCACATTCCGCTAAACCACTAGACTAGTTTTGAAAGCTTGCGCAGACTTCGCGTCTTGTTCTTTTCGTTTCTTTTGAGCTGGGTACAGTATTGGCTCTTTCGCACTGCAACGTAGTAATGGAGCATATGCGCCATTATATCAACTTTATGCTCACTGCACGGGAATGACAAATTGTAATTATCTAGGATGTATTCAATTGTCAGGCCTACTCCTTTGTCACACGCATGACCATCATGAAGCGCATCACCGACCATCGTGAAGCGCGTCCCAGGTTTTCGAGACGAACCTTTCTTCGAAATGTTTCTCGCAGTCGTAGTCTGTAGTCTGAAGAAGGCGATCTTTGCGTGGAATGGCATGTCTCCAAACCTTCAGGCGGTCCCCTTCTTTAGGAGCGGAAAACAGGGACGCCTTCTCTGTACACGTTTTATACCCGGAGTTACATCGCGGCACGAAGCACTTCTTCCCCATGTCGGATCCGTTGTCATCAGAGCTTTTTTGTCATCAAATACATAAATTTGTAAGCGGAGGCAAGTCTCAGAATCAAAATATCGCGCTCTTCAATTTGGAGCCAATGCACGGCAAACGCGGAGGCAATGATAAGAAGGCCCCAATACAAGTGTCGCGCTCTGTCGGCATGGAAGAGAAGCGCGGACCGACCTTGAACCGCCCGACCGCGTGGAGAAGGCGCGGCGTCGGATCACCTTACTATCTACCACCGTGGCCCGAACCATACGATGGGATCGGCGGCCCAAAACGTCGGCAGCTTGAGAGCGACGGCGGAAACTTGAGGTGGGGGCAACAGGGGCGCCGCAATAGCGGGCACCGCAACGTTCTGTTGCTGTGGTCCTGGGACTTGCTGGACTGGCGGAAAGTGGCCTGCTGGTCCTGGGAGAGGGCCAGTAGCAGAAGGGGGTCCAGTGGCCATCACGTCCGGGTCACCAGTTGTCGCGTGTTGAGTGAGGCCAGGAGACAAAAGGCGTCAAGTCGGACCGCTACTTTATTGACCCTTCTGGCCGGTCGCTCGAGTGGAAGAAGAAGTAACTAGCTCGCATCTCGCGAGCGCGAGGTGGCAGGGCACAAACAGGGTCATGTGGCCAAAGGCGATGTTGGTGCAGCTAGTGCTGCTACAGCCCCCTAATTTTCTCTGCCATGCGCTTGAGGCCGTGCGCCAAAAACGTTACGTGCACGAGGGTTGGATATAGAAAACTTCCGGGTTGTCAGCAGCCTTTACCATGTGCTCAGCTACATCTGTGTAAAATATCCTAAAGTTCCTTCCGCCCCATCTGGCCAGAGTAGCTTGAGAGCATCGTTTACGAATCTGGCTACGGTACCGTGGTTTGTTTTTTCGAGTGTTCAGCTCTAAGCAGATAAGGCCTCTGGACCTTTGGTTATCATCAAGTTTTCCAACAACAAGATGCGCTACGTAGAGGCCGCAAGCGGCCATCTTTTCATAAGCAGCAGCCGACATTGGGCCGTTTCCAACAAAAGACCTTGTTTCGTTCACGGCTTTCTCGTACAAAAGAGGCAGGTGGGTGATTCAATTTCAACTCAGGCAAGGCGGTCCGGCGACCACCGCCGATTTTTTCTGAAAAAATATATGTTGTAGCCCAGCACCTGGCAGGAATGAAATGACAAATATTGTCACGGGTAATAGGCGAGCGTGAGAGGACGAAGACGTTCTCTGGCACGGGTGGCGGTCTCTTCCTCTCGTGCTGGCCCGATAATAAACAGACTGAGTCACCTCCGTTTCTCTTAACATTTGGTGGAGGTTTGGCTCTAAGTGTTTGCACTCGCGAGTAAAAAATTCAGAAAGAAAATGACCCGGGAAAGGAGTTTTCAGATAACGCGTTTTTGGGATTTTAGAACTCGCCAAAGGAAGCGTGCAAAGCATTGAAATTTTTTGTGGATTACGACAGGTGTGCGACCTCTCGGAAGGCGTAAACAAAACAAGAAAATATTTTTTACATTTTTAGTCAAAAATAGCCAAACTTGCTCTTTAAGGCACAATTTACTCACCTTCCTCGCTCCACTGTGCCCATCCTATACAAGTTAGAGAGATATGCCGCATACCGCTGCGTAGAGCAAAGCGTGGGCTACAAATTGATACCAAATTTTGAAGCTCTGAACAAATTTGCTCTTCTGTACGGGGCCGTCAAATAGGGGTCACTCTCGAAAAAAGCGATATTTGGGCGCTTGTATCTCAAAAACACCAGTCTCGATTTTCTTCAAACTTAACACATGTGTAACGGTATATATTCTCCTCGTAAACGAGAAATGAAAGGTTTTTTCCTAGCACAACGAAAACTACAACGTGTCAAAGTTGGAGACCCGAACAGCTATCTTCCTTGCAGACTATCGCAGCGCTGCTGACCTTCGTTGCCCAGCAAACCCTTTTCCTTTATTCTCCTTCCTCTTCATTTTTTGCAACATTCTCTTGGTTCCGCGAGGCTTATTTTGACAACTTTCCTCCAACTTTCTCACGCGAAAGTTAATATGTGTCGGCAACTAGTTTGTTGTCCCAGCGAACCGACCACCCATGGTCGGAGCCGACGATCATTGCCTGCCACTAACAAGATTAGCGTTGTCATCATTTCCGGCTTTGGACGTTCAAACTAAAGGCTGAGACGAAAACGTGAGTGTGTGCTGGGTCTTGGTACATCTGATTGCTACCAAGGCTAGGTGTAGGATGCCCCCGAGGTCTTGTTCCTGGGCGCCGGGCCTCAGAGACTCTCGTTTACTTTACTTTCACTGTTTCACACTCGTCTGCTTTCACCCTTGCCCCCTCTACACACACGTCACAGTGGTTCTGCAATCATTATTCACTGAGTTTACAAATTTCGTATCCCCAGCGTTGTTTTTGCTTCATGCTGTGTCTGAGCCATGAGCGCGAAGTACAGTAAGGACCGCATTTATTGTGCGGACTACATGAAAAGACACCAGCGGAGGGTACTCTTTCGTAAGAACTTCGTCCGTGTGTCGTCGCTGAATGATGGGCTGCTCAGAAATGCTCTGAGTGCGGAACAATTTAGTGAAGTGCACGGAACGGACTACCTGTGTCACAACTGCTGCCTGCACATCAAGAAGGCATCAGACACCGCCGAGGATATTCCATGCTCCTCACTGGACACAAGCTTCACTGACGAAGGTGAGATTGTAGAAGGTTGAATGCAACTCTCAGCTCTTCATTTGGAGACATTTCTCCACTGAAACCACCATCACTAGTGAAGGAGAAATCCCGACAGTTTGTTGTGATCCCACGTGCTGTTCAGGGATAACACTGGCGCAATGAGAAAGTTTCAGTCTTCACGTGCGTGGTGACTACATTCAAGCACACCTACAGCTTTGCTGTAATCAGCGATGATACGAGCCACGACTCCTCCCACGCTCTTGCGGCGCTAGGTTTGGTCGAGGACTGGCTTGATGACAATGTGCCTGTCCTCACAGAAGCAATATTTGTCTCAGATGAAGTGGCCAGCCATTTCAAAAATCGATACCAGTTTCACGAATTTGCACAGAAAACCCACGTTACAAAGTGGATGTTCTCTGGGACTGGCCACGGCAAGGGCGCTGCCGATGGCATTGGCGGCCTCGTGAAACACTTCGCCTCTGTGTACAACTTGCGATCGCCTTCAACGGACATCATAAATTCCGCGACCACAATGGTCTCTAAAGCGAGTACTAGAATTGAAAAGACGAAGCTTCTTCACTTGGACAGCTCGAAGCTAGAGGTGTTCCGTGCCGCGAAGAAGGAGGAGTGGGCCACACTGCGACCAGTACCTGGAATCCAATCTTCCCACCTGTGGTCAAAGGAGGTGAACGCGAGTGGTCAAGCCGTTTCAAAGATGTCAAGAACTGCTTGATAGTATAGACTGTACTAAGCCTGTACTGTACTGTGAGCATTACGAGGCTCTACTGTGTGCTGTACGAGCTACAAGGGAAATTCCCATCGCCTGCTTTTCGTTTTTCGCCTTCGGCGCCATGGAGAATCAACGGTGCCCTTATCAGCAAAGCCACAGTCAGTGTAAATAAATACAGTAAATGATTCACGTAAATTGCTCGACTTGGCGACCGTTTTCTCTGGCACGCACGTAAGGCTCACGAGCATATAGCATCCTCGCTTTCATCACATTTTACGACATATACTTGTTGAGTAGTGCTGAGAGCTAGTGCAGCAACCGTTTTCGTGTCCTTCTACGGTTTTTATACTGCTCACCGTTACATTACTGCCAGAAGAGGGCAGACAACAGGCAAATGCATGCATTTCTTGACTTTTTCTTGCCTGTACTTTTTCCGTCTTTTAGATACGTTGTGCCTCAGTGTTAGAAAACATGAGGGGTACGCTAACGTACAGAGCACACGTTCACCCTTCACAGCATCCGTACATCGCAAACAGGCATAAAGTCTGCTTGCGGCATACCGAGAATTACATGATTCCATGGTAAACTGATATTGGCGTTATCTGTCCGGGTCTCCAACTTTGACGCGTTGTAGTTTTCGTTGTGCTAGGAAAAAAACCCCCATTTCTCGTTTACGAGGAGAATATATATCCTTCTAGACATGGTGCTAAGTTTGAAGAAAATCGAGACTGGGGTTTTTGAGATACAAGCGCCCAAATATCGCTTTTTTTCGAGAGCGACCCCTATTTGACAGACCCGTACGGAAGAGCAACTTTGGTCAGAGCTGCAAATTTGGCACACACAACTGGTCTGGAAGTGACAAGACCCACGTCACGAAGCATACTGACAAGAGGTCATACAAGAGCGATGTTTGCCCTGCAGAGTTCAGCTTGAGCGGGAACATACCGCAGCACAAGCAGACAGATTCATGCAAGAAACCATACAAGTGCGGTGTCTGCCCTGCAGAGTTCAAACGGAGTGCTCACTTGCAGCAGCACAAGCGGACAAACACGGTCGAGAAGCCATACAAGTGTGATGTCTGCCCTGCGGAGTTCAGTCAGGGCGGGCACCTACGGCAGCACAAGCGAGCACACGCGGGCGAAGTTCAGCAGGGGCTGGACCTTACAGCAGCACATGCGGACACACAAGGGCGAGAAGCCATACAAGTGCGATGTCTGCCCAGCGATTTTCAGGCAGAGTTGGCCCTTACGGTGTCACAAGCGGACACGCAAGGGTGAGAAGCCATACAAGTGCAATGTCTGCCTTGCGGAGTTTAGCCAACGCGGGCTACCACAGCAGCACAAGCGGACACACACTGGTGAGAAGCAATACAAGTGTGACGTCTGCCATGCAGAGTTTAGCCTGAGTGGGCACCTACAGCGTCACAAGCGGACACACACAGGCGAGAGGCCATACAAGTGCGATCTCTGTACTGCGAAGTTCAGTCAGAGCGGGCAGTTGTGGCGTCACAAGCGGACACACACGGGCGAGAAGCCATACAAGTGCAGTGTCTGCCCTGCCAAGTTCAGTCAGAACGGGAATTTAAGGCGTCACAAGCGGACACACACGGGCGAGAAGTCATACAAGTGCGTTGTCTGCCCTGCGAAGTTCAGCAGGGGCTGGACCTTACAGCAGCACATGCGGACACACAAGGGCGAGAAGTCATACAAGTGCGATCTCTGTCCTGCAGGGTTCAGGCAGAGTGCAACCTTGTCACGTCACAAGCGAACACACGCGGGTGAGCAGTCATAAAATTGCAACCTCTGTCCTGCAGTGTTCAGACAGAGTGGAACCTTTTCACGTCACAAGCGAACACACATGGGTGAGCAGACATAAAATTGGAACCTCTGTCCTGCAGTGTTCATCCGCAACGCGAGTAGTATAGGGGGGACCGCTATAAGAACATCCTTTTTCTAATCCAGTTCTAGGAATTTCTAATCCAACACCAGCCAGTTCTAATCCAACACAAGCCAGTTCTAATCCTTCTGGTTGGTGGCCCCACTTTGATTGACAGGCCCCTTTTTGGCTCGCCGATTCATGCTGATTGGTTTGAGATGACCCCACTTTGATTGACAGGCCCCTTTTTGGCTCCACCCCTTTACACTGATTGGTTCAAAATGACCCCACTTTGATTGACGGGCCCCCTTTTGGCTCCGCCCACTTCACGCAGATTGGCCCCTCCAAACCTACTGATTGCTGATTGATCTGTCCACTTCGCGCTGATTGGCTCCTTCTAGGACAGCTGATCGGCCAACCCAGTGACTCCGCTACAGCTCTATCTTAGACAGACAAAAGTAATACATTGCAATGTTTATTGAGTACATCATGGCTGTCTTGGAGAGATTGATTCCTTTGATGCTGGGCATGGTTCCTCGGAAGTGACGAATCATGTAGGTGTCTCTGGGACAGCGGCTAAGAAAAGTTTCATCCTCCGTGAGTTAACACATTCCACGTGCACTGGACGCTCACGTCCAGTGGTTGAAGGCACGTGCGTAGCGGTCCAGTACCGTTCTTGTCCAGCTTAATGTCGGACCGCATAGGTACCACACGCCAATCTGTGATAGTCAAGATATCACCAGGGCATTCAAGCGGGTAGGTGTGCTTATCCTTCTCGTGCTTCATGCTTCTTCAGTTGCAGGCGTCCAGTGCCAGCGTGCATGAGACGAGCGAGAAGAGAACGAGGTACCATATCCTTCCACTGGTGCAACTGACGCTACTCCTTCTCATCTGAGAAGAGAAAGAATGCCTAGTTAAATCATGCTATCTCCGTCATACACTCAAGCTTACCATATTCGCAGCTTCCATATGGGTAGGAGTCGACGTCATTGTAAAGGTATCGTTTGTCGTCGTACGCCATCAGACTTCTTTTCACATTTCTGATGGTGTACATGCAGTGTTTCTT
Organism: Ornithodoros turicata; assembly: GCF_037126465.1. Lineage (NCBI taxonomy): Eukaryota > Metazoa > Arthropoda > Arachnida > Ixodida > Argasidae > Ornithodoros > Ornithodoros turicata. Next base: position 203,232,259 of record NC_088201.1, read on the forward strand.
TCCCACTATTGACACCTGTTCATGCGATATGCTAGTGTGCTTGAACAGGGTATCGTGGTACGTATCATGGAGGAGGTGTTTGCGCACAATGTTCTTTTTGACCCCTTTAGCTCTTGCAATTTGTTTTCCCCCAGCTAGTTTGATGGAGTACATTTTGGCTTTCAAGCATATTACTTCCGCTATGGGTATGCTACCGGTTTCACTTTTGAATGCACCAAGCCTACCACGATTCCTCTCGCTGTACAGTGGATGACCCCGGTCGAAGGAAGACAAGTCTAAATGGTCATCGGCGATCACACGTAACTGATCTTCGTAATCCTTGCAGAATAGGCCGAGGATCAGAGAATCCGTGTCAAAGTAGCAGGTAATCACCGGACAAGTGAGCTTGCTCAGCAGAGTTTCGTAGTAGAATGAGTACATGGTTAATTTACTCAGTTCTAAAATCATGAAGCCAATCTGGAGCGGGAAATCACATCGCACTTTTCTTTTGCGCATTTCGTACATGACACAATCGGGGGACAAAATTTCCATTCTCACGCATTCCGCCCGACTCCCGAGGCGACTCGCCGTCTCCTCATCGAAGGCTACTCGAATGTCCCGCATGTTAAATTTATTTAAAAGCGTTCTTCCGAATACCGCATTATTTGAGAGTTCATAGAAATTTTTTTCGAACGTCGTGCTCGAGGCAACGCGTCTGGCAACATTGTCCTCGATGTGGGGACGCAGGAATGGTGCCTGACGAAATTTTATGATTCGGTGAATTTTTGTCACCCTCATGCCCAATCTACAGTAGAGTGCGAGCAGTGCGTAATGAACGACGTACTCGACCTTGTCCTTGCACGTCAGCAACAGCTTTTTGCTGTTAGCTGGCTGATACATTAATTCTTCGAGAAGCCCTCGCTGGAATGACGAGAGCCATTCCTCCGGGACCACCGCCTTCTCGGGAGCCAGGGGGAAGTACCGCATTAGAGCGTGGATAGATTTTGGATACTCCAAGTCGCACACATACACGTAACCCACCTCCGAATCCGTGGGGGGTCATTCCATGCCAAACGTCCCAGGCATTGCGCTCGACCATGTCGGATTTCTTTAATAAAAATTGTAGTTTGTTATTACCTTGCAATAAATGCCCTGCCAGCTTATTTTTCACGAAAACAATTTTTTCGCCCTGTAGCTGCCTCCCGAAATTTCCGACTGGGCGAGTTACTGCTTCTTTTTAAAAAATTAAGAAAAAATAACTTTTTTTGCCAATCTCAACCAAATTTCTTCTGCGTGATCACAATGAATGGGGCTTTCACACCACGAATCGTCTGAGCTCGCTGGACTGACTTATTCGCCGGTGTACGCCCACTGAAAACTGTCAAATTTAAGAAAATTCAAGATTTTTTATTTGATATTTACAAAATGTTCACAATCGTTTCTACTGCTCAGCCCTCTTCTCCCGGAAGTATTTAACGAGATAAAAAATGTTTGAAACTCGGCGGACGTAAAACGCGCGAGGAAAAAATTGTCAAAATTGCGAAAAACTGCTAAATAGCCTACTTTCATCCTCTTATTTCACGCTGAGGTGCTCGTAATAAAAATACTACACAAAGTGCAATTGATGGGACACCCCTTCAACATTTATTTTGCGAAGTTTTATCAAAACAATTTTCGTTTTAGGTGCGAAAAAATTTTTTAAAGTCTACCACCTCCGCGCCATATAGGGGTTGCTCCGCAAGCTTACTTCACCGCAGCACGCGCCGCCGCGTTCCTCGCGGAAGACACACGGACGCCGTTCGGCTCCCACCTGCAGCATTATTGGCGATGCACGGATACGAGGTTCAGGTCACCCATTCGGAAGATAACGTCCTTCCGGGGGGGGGGGGGGCGCAATCTGCTTATTAGTTTCCATGACAAGGTTGTCTCATTGACAGCGGAAGAACCGTAATCTTGTTAGGTGGGTACAGCCACGGCACTATGCGGCACTGGTTCAATAAAGTTTTGGGGGACGCCTGGTGTTTTAGCCCTTTGGCTACTACGGAGCAAAACAATCGTGGAAGCCACGCTATGAATGTGTCCAAGGTATCTCTTGTCAGTTCGAGAGAAACGACTGTTCTGTACGGCACCACAACTCTCTGAGCTTTTTTCATTCATGGAAGAGATACACCTGACCGTGCAAGCAAGCGAAGCCACGACTTCTGCTCAATGCGACAAACGTGAGTATCAATAACACTGCCACTTCTTACGTACGCTTTACATCGTTACCCTTACTAGGTCCATTGTTGTCGCTTGCCCTTCCTGCACTAGATTCGAACCGGGTTATTTGCGTGCTGCACCTTCCCGTTGAAAAGAAAGGCTTGAGTAATAAAGTTTCTTTCAGCAGGAAAGTGCAGCACCCGATAGCCCGGTTTGCGTGGGGTCCAGGGTAGCGCAAGGGAAAAGAATGCGCCTACTACTTTTTTTTTTTTTGTATGTGTGCTGAGCGCAGCAGTGGTGCATTGAAGCCGACCTTGTGTCTGTTAATTCCAGCAACCGGACTTCCTCCGTGTTCGCTCGGCCCGCAGGGTTGCCACAAGACGTCGCAGACGAAACGGCAGTACCTTTTGAAACTAGAGGAATTAAGTGATGCAGACCGTCGTCTCCTGACACTACGCTGCAAGGAAACGGAGGCGCTTAGTACTGTTTGTGGACACCACTACTGCGTGTACGTAAAGAAGTATACGACACTGATCGCATCGAAATGGTGCTCAGATCCCTTCTCTCGACATCTCAAGAAGTGCCGTGGGTCGTCTGTGATAACGGTAGCCCTTGCCAGCCTACAACCGGAACTTGGGCTCATTCCTGGGGAAAGATTCTGCCAAAATTGCAACCGACAGGTGTACAGGATGCAGAAACACGAAGGCGAAGCCAGCGTACTTGAGGACGCAGTTCAGGAGGCCAGTGGCCCATTGGACGAAAGTGAGATGGATATACTTGGTGCTGACATAAACAAGGTACTTGAAACCGTTGGTGAAACCCCTCTCAAGAAAAAGCGTGGGCAGAGGGCTCGCGAGTCATATGCAAAGCAGAAAACTTTGAGACTTCAAAAGAAGGCGGAAAAGAGGGTGTATTCCTACCTCGGTCTTCCTCAACCATCAACGTCTTCTCATCAAGTTGCCGATGATTTCATCCTGAGTGACTACGTGTCACTGATGAACGACCTGAAGCAAAAGTATTCTGACGAAGAGCTGAGAGAAAAGAGGGTGCAGATCTTAACAGTGGCTCCGATGTCTTGGTCACGTGAGGCTGTAATGAAGTTTTTTGGTGCCTCAGAGCGACAAGTGCGAGAAGCGGTGAAAATTCGACACGAGACCGGGGTTCTTGGCACCCCTCGAAGAAAAGTAGGTCGTCCGTTGAGTGATGAAGTCAAGGCTGCTGTTAGGGCGTTCTATGAAGACGACACTGTTTCCTACTGTCTTCCGGGAAAACAGTACGTGGGAAAGTCCGGGGAAACAAGGACGTGTTGCACGGCCGACAAAAGCGACTGCTGTTGATGAACCTATGGGAGATGTACACACAGTGGCAGACAACCACGAGCATGAAATATGGCTTCTCTTCGTTTGCAAGTCTGCGGCCTCCGCACTGCGTGCTGGCTGGGGGTTGCGGCACCCACACGGTATGCGTGTGTATGGAGCACCAGAACGTGAAACTCATGATCAACGCCATAGGCCTGAGAGAAACGACCGAAGAGCTCCTTGGGATGATCGCATGCCAACTGGACAAGGAGGAGTGCATGCTTAACACGTGCGGCTCATGTCCGAATACTGAGCGTGTTAAGACGCTCCTCCGTAACAGTGAACTTCTAGACTGCGATCGACGTGACGTTGTGGAGGTCCAACAGTGGATCAGCGGCGCGCGCTGTTGGCTCGAGACAATCGCGCTGAAGCCGGAGGACTTTTGCGAAAAGCTCGTGGAAATGCTAACCCACCTAAAGACCCACCACTTCATAAGTAAGCAACAGGCCAAGTACTTACGCGAGCTGAAATCGAAAATCACAGAAGGCGAGGCGATTATTCTTTTGGACTTTGCCGAAAATTACAGTTTTATCGTTCAGGATGCACCGCAATCGTACCACTGGGATAACACACAAGCCACCTTACACCCGGTTGTCGTGTACTTTCGTGAAGACAACGACGCTGACCTGTCCGTGAAATCATTTGTTTTCATATCTGACTGCCTTGAACACAGCACTGTTGCGGTATCGACATTTCAGAGTGAACTTTTCAAGGTGCTCCATAGCGATCTTCCAAAACTCAGAAGGATCCATTACTTTTCGGACGGTGCGGCATCGCAATATAAGAATAAGAAGAATTTTGTAAATCTCTGCTATCACAATGATGACTTTGGAGTTGACGCGGAATGGAACTTTTTTGCGACTTCCCATGGCTAGAGCGCGTGTGATGGCATCGGCAGTACAGTGAAGCGTTTAGCCGCAAGGGCAAGTCTTCAAAGACCTTACCAAGGCCAAATACTTACACCGTATCAGCTATACACGTGGGCGAACAACAATGTTAGAGGCATCGTCGTTCTCTGGGTACCCGACAGCATGGTGCAAAGCAGGAAGCTGGAACTGTCGGAAACTCGAAACTGCTGTCTCCGTAAAAGGAACACGCAAATTTCACCACTTCAAGCCGCTGTCGTTGTCAACCGTTTCTGCTGGCCTGACATCATATTCGGTGACTCAAGCATTCGACCTGTCAAAGTAGATGAACTTAACGAATTAAGAGCACGAATCGAAGGGGGAAGCGGTGACGCTTTGTGCAATGAAGTGAGATTCCTGAACAAGTGCGGGGATGGTAAAGTTTAACCTTTTTCTTCGCAGCGAAAACAAAAAGTGTTTTGATGAAACTTTGTCAAATAAATGGTTAAGGGCCGTCCTATCAATTGCAGTTTGTGTAATATTTTTATTACGAGCATCTCAGTGTGAAATAAGCGGAAACTTTATTGCACCGGCGCTACAAATTGCCGCGGTTGTAGCCGCCGAACAAGATTACGGTTATTCCGCAGTCCATGAAACAACCTTGTCTTAGAAACCAATAATCAGAATGCCCCTGGCCCCGGAAGGACGTCATCTTCCAAATGGGTGACCTGAACCTCGTATCCGTGCATCGCCAATAATGCTGCAGGTGGGAGCCGAACGGCGTCCGTGTGTCTTCCGCCAGGAACGCGGCGGCGCGTGCTGCGGTGAAGTAAGCTTGCGGAGCAACCCCTACATGGCGCGGAGGTAGTAGACTTTAAAAATTTTTTTCGCGCCTAAAACGAAAATTGTTTTGATAATACTTCGCAAAATAAATGTTGAAGGGGTGTCCTATCAATTGCACTTTGTGTAGTATTTTTATTACGAGCACCTCAGTGTGAAATAAGAGGACGAAAGTAGGCTATTTAGCAGTTTTTCGCGATTTTGACAATTTTTTCCTCGCGCGTTTTACGTCCGCCGAGTTTCAAACATTTTTTATCTCGTTAAATACTTCCGGGAGAAGAGGGCTGAGCAGTAGAAACGACTGTGAACATTTTGTAAATATCAAATAACAAATCTTGAATTTTCTTAAATTTGACAGTTTTCAGTGGGCGTAAACCGGCGAATAAGTCAGTCGAGCGAGCTCAGACGATTCGTGGTGTGAAAGCCCCATTCATTGTGACCACGCAGAAGAAATTTGGTTGAGATTGGCAAAAAAAGTTATTTTTCCTTAATTTTTTTAAAAGAAGCAGTAACTCGCCCGGTCGGAAATTTCGGGAGGCAGCTACAGGGCGAAAAAATTTTTTTCGTGAAAAATAAGCTGGCAGGGCATTTATTGCAAGGTAATAATAAACTACAATTTTTATTAAAGAAATCCGACATGGTCGAGCGCAATGCCTGGGGCGTTTGGCATGGAATGACCCCCCACGGATTCGGAGGTGGGGTACGTGTATGTGTGCGACTTGGAGTATCCAAAATCTATCCACGCTCTAACGCGGTACTTCCCCCTGGCTCCCGAGAAGGCGGTGGTCCCGGAGGAATGGCTCTCGCCATTCCAGCGAGGGCTTCTCGAAGAATTAATGTATCAGCCAGCTAACAGCAAAAAGCTGTTGCTGACGTGCAAGGACAAGGTCGAGTACGTCGTTCATTACGCACTGCTCGCACTCTACTGTAGATTGGGCATGAGGGTGACAAAAATTCACCGAATCCTAAAATTTCGTCAGGCACCATTCGTGCGTCCCTACATCGAGGACAATGTTGCCAGACGCGTTGCCTCGAGCACGACGTTCGAAAAAAATTTCTATAAACTCTCAAATAATGCGTTATTCGGAAGAACGCTTTTAAATAAATTTAACATGCGGGACATTCGAGTAGCCTTCGATGAGGAGACGGCGAGTCGCCTCGGGAGTCGGGCGGAATGCGTGAGAATGGAAATTTTGTCCCCCGATTGTGTCATGTACGAAATGCGCAAAAGAAAAGTGCGATGTGATTTCCCGCTCCAGATTGCCTTCACGATTTTAGAACTGAGTAAATTAACCATGTACTCATTCTACTACGAAACTCTGCTGAGCAAGCTCACTTGTCCGGTGATTACCTGCTACTTTGACACGGATTCTCTGATCCTCGGCCTATTCTGCAAGGATTACGAAGATCAGTTACGTGTGATCGCCGATGACCATTTAGACTTGTCTTCCTTCGACCGGGGTCATCCACTGTACAGCGAGAGGAATCGTGGTAGGCTTGGTGCATTCAAAAGTGAAACCGGTAGCATACCTATAGCGGAAGTAATATGCTTGAAAGCCAAAATGTACTCCATCAAACTAGCTGGGGGAAAACAAATTGCAAGAGCTAAAGGGGTCAAAAAGAACATTGTGCGCAAACACCTCCTCCATGATACGTACCACGATACCCTGTTCAAGCACACTAGCGTATCGCATGAACAGGCGTCAATAGTGGGAAAGAAACATGCATGTACACCATCAGAAATGTGAAAAGAAGTCTGATGGCGTACGACGACAAACGATACCTTTACAATGACGTCGACTCCTACCCATATGGAAGCTGCGAATATGGTAAGCTTGAGTGTATGACGGAGATAGCATGATTTAACTAGGCATTCTTTCTCTTCTCAGATGAGAAGGAGGAGCGTCAGTTGGACCAGTGGAAGGATATGGTACCTCGTTCTCTTCTCGCTCGTCTCATGCACGCTGGCGCTGGACGCCTGCAACTGAAGAAGCATGAAGCACGAGAAGGATAAGCACACCTACCCGCTTGAATGCCCTGGTGATATCTTGACTATCACAGATTGGCGTGTGGTACCTATGCGGTCCGACATTAAGCTGGACAAGAACGGTACTGGACCGCTACGCACGTGCCTTCAACCACTGGACGTGAGCGTCCAGTGCACGTGGAATGTGTTAACTCACGGAGGATGAAACTTTTCTTAGCCGCTGTCCCAGAGACACCTACATGATTCGTCACTTCCGAGGAACCATGCCCAGCATCAAAGGAATCAATCTCTCAAAGACAGCCATGATGTACTCAATAAACATTGCAATGTATTACTTTTGTCTGTCTAAGATAGAGCTGTAGCGGAGTCACTGGGTTGGCCGATCAGCTAGAAGGAGCCAATCAGCGCGAAGTGGACGGATCAATCAGCAATCAGTAGGTTTGGAGGGGCCAATCTGCGTGAAGTGGGCGGAGCCAAAAGGGGGCCTGTCAATCAAAGTGAGGTCATTTTGAACCAATCAGTGTGAAGGGGTGGAGCCAAACAGGGGCCTGTCAATCGAAGTGGGGTCATCTCAAACCAATCAGCATGAATGGGCGAGCCAAAAAGGGGCCTGTCAATCAAAGTGGGGCCACCAACCAGAAGGATTAGAACTGGCTTGTGTTGGATTAGAACTGGCTGGTGTTGGATTAGAAATTCCTAGAACTGGATTAGAAAAAGGATGTTCTTATAGCGGTCCCCCCTATACTACTAACGCGAACTTGCGGTGTGGAACATGTGCAGTGTCTGTCCTGCAGCGTATCACATGCGATCACCCTGAGGCGAGAAGCCATAAAAGAGCATACTCTGTTCTGCAGACCTGAGGCGCAGCACAAACCTGCGGTGTAACAAGAAGATGTGCATGGGTGTGAAGCCATACAAGTGCAACGTCTGTGCTGCAGAGTTCGTGTCCAGCTGGAACACACAAGGTTAGAGAAGAAGCTTCTAGAGCTAGTTCATCCAGAGCACGAACCTGTGGCTTAACATGTAGCCAAGACACACTTGTGATGGCAACCATGCCAATGTGCAGAGACCGCGTACACTTGAAAGTGCGCCAGTCCTGGGCGGTCTCATGTCCTCGACTCAGACACCTGAAGAAGCACATGCTAATACAGAGATATGGGAACCCTTCATGGATGCAATCTCTCTGCTACCATATTTTACATTTAATTTACAATTTACAAACAATTTACATTGACATTTTGAAACTCGCACGCGTGAACAGGCCGAGGGCAAAAAGAGTTGGGTTGGGTGGTGACACATGTGAAACGTAGAAAAGAAAGAAAGAAAAAGAACAGTGTGGAGAAACAGACACACAATGAAGGGACACCCATACAGTGGCTCTCAACTGCTAACCAAGGTCTACTTTCATGAACAACATGCATTGCATTGTTTCTTACAGTGCTCTTTATTCCTTTGCCTTTTATTATGATGATGAATGCTTCTTTTATGCCCTACATCTCTTCAGCTGAAGAGACAATCGTGTATGGTATGAGAGATTAAAAATTGTGACCCCTTGCTCGAAAACGTTTTTCTTTTGTTTGTGTGTGTGTGTGTGCCGTGAGGTATGACTGGACACTATTAGAACTACCGCTACTCTACAAATTCACATTACCTCATTAGTCTCAAATTGAGAATTATATCTAGCCTTCCGAGTGATAGAATGATATCTTCTAAGCCTTCAGGTTTTTTTGTCATAGTTACTCCGGACCGTATGGTGTAAATAAAATTTCATTCAATTTCATTCATATAAGGCACCAAAAACTATGGAAGAAGGCAGGCATTTGTGTATGTACCGGCAATTTCCCCCAAGTGTATGCAAGTAGGCAAGGTTATTGTGATTTAAAGAAGCAGTGACAGAAACTGTCCATTTAATTACCGTCCCATCTCAGTATTGCTCTTCTTTTCTCCGGGGTTTTGAACGCGTCGTTTATAAATGACTTGCTGCCTATTTCTAAAGAATATGACCTCCTCTTGGAAAGGCACTTCTCTGACGACACGTGTATTCCGTGTAAAATAGTATTACTCTATTATGGTATGCAATTCGGCGTACTGCATTTTCATTACTCACGTTATATTGTAACGGACGGGAACAGACGAGCGAAGCGGCGAATAATCTGCGAACGCTTTATTCAGCTGCTTAGCTGCCTAACTCACAAGAGCGGTAGCGCCAGCGGTAGCGGTAACCAATGCTCCGACTGGAGCTCACAAGCTCTTATACACAGCGGCGAACATTGTAGAAAACACGCGTCGGTGGAGAGGAGGGAATACTGAAGCTTCTCCAAGGTGCGTCCTTGAGATTGATGCGAGCGAAAGAAGAGATGTTCCTGGAAGGATCGCTCGCCAATCAGCGCGGCATGTCGTGGATTTCAGTCCGTCGTTCGACGCCTTGTTCCCTGACATTGCCGTTCCGTGTGGTCGCCCCAATGTTGACACGTGCCAATATCTACTAGAGCCTGTGCCAGAATGGTGTTGTTAATGGTCACTCTTCCTTTCTTTATAAGATAAAGTTTGGTGTACCACGAGGAAGTGTCTTAGGACCCTTTTTTTTTCGTCTACGTCAACGATATTCTACTAACAAGGAATGACGCTAATTTCATTATCTACGCTGATGATACCCGGTCTATTGTTCACCGGTCCAGATCCTGACCATTAGTTGAAACTGCAAATGAGTAGCTCCGGGTAGCAAAATACTTTGCCGATTCCAGCTGTTCGAAGATAAACGCTAGCGAAACTAAAGCACTCCTTTCCTTCACCCAAAATAAACCTTAAAAAAAAACGACACAACATCATGATCAATCACACAGTTATCATCTTAGTTGACAGGGTTAAGATTTTTGGTGAAAATTCTTTCCTCAAGCATGTCTTGGGAACTATACTGTCAATTAGTTGCGAGTTGAACTCAACTCTCAATACCGCAGAAACCGCATCTTCTTGATGGGCGATACCTGACGTCGTCCATATAGACAGCAACGTGTCCCGTTTCGACAGGTTCTCGTAGTCCCTCATTCATTATGTTTTCCATGGTGGCAGGTGCTGTCGTTAGCCCAAAAGGCATTCGTAGTGGTTCATAGTGTCCGCTTTCGGTCACGAATGCAGCTTTGTGAATGTCGGTCTTTTTGATAGGTACATTAACGAATGCCTTTTTGATGTCAAGCTTGCTGAAGAATTGTGCTCCAGCTGTCTTTCTCAGGATGGAGGCCATTCACGGCATGGGGTATGCTCGTTGAACGGTCTTGGCATTCAGAAATATATAGTCGATACAGAGTCTCTTTGGTGTAGAGTCATGATGTGGTTGATCTACAACAATCACTGGTTTGGCGTAACTGTTGAGTGACGGATGATTCCTCTGCGCAACCAGTCATTGATTTCCTTCTCGATGGATTGTCTGTTGGTTTCTGTTGTGCTGTATGGTTGCATTCGTACTGGCTTGTCGTCGTTTAGCTCAATTTCATGTTGAACCGTGGTGCATTGACCCAAATCGTCGTCAGGTTTGTCGTCGTTCGTGTGTCTGACTGGTCACACTGTCTTGCACGGTGGCCGGTCTTGAGACATCTTGCGCATGTATCTTATGGTATGGGGAAGCTTGACAGGTGTCTCGGGAACTTGCGGTGCTGGTGCGCTTTGGTGGCTCGATACCGTATTTGGCGTTTTTTGCGTTCGTTGTTGCCATCGCGGTGCGCCGTTTTGCACGGCAGTGCTCTTGTTGTGACCTCGGTTGTACTGCCCTTGGCTTTCGATCTGGCTTGCATACTGCAGGAACTCACTTAAAGTTCCTTGGCGTAGGTCGTAGTACTGTCGACGATGTGTTCGTTGGACAGATCGTAGTGCCTTCTTCGGATAAGTTCCAAACGCGAGTACATGTAGTCCACTATTGATTCATTTGGCTGCTGTCTTCTATATTGTTAACTTGTGCAATCCACTTGCAGAATAGGAGAGGCCTGTCAAATTCGTTCTCCAGGGCTGCCACCCATTCGTCCCACTTTTTGTGAACAATGCCATCTGTCTTCTGCCACTCCAGTGCGCGTCCTCGGAGTCGTGTAATTGCAGCACTCAATGTTGCGGCTTCACTCCATGATGAGAAGTCGCGCATGGATTCCACCGCCGCAATCCACTCTTGTAGGTTGTTGTCCGTTCCGTCATACGTGGGTAATGTCGACGTCAAGTCGGGTCCTGTCATCACGTGGACGGGCCCAGCATGTCTTTCGAGAACGTGCGCTATCATTGACTTTGTGGTGGCTAGCATACTGGCAATGTCGGAGTCCGTGTACATTCCTTGTTGAGGTGATGGTGAAGCTGCGGCCTGGGACATAGTCGTTTGGGGCTTGGTCTCGCCTTCATTGTCCTTCGTGCCGTGTCGTGGGCTTTCAGGCTCCTCTTGCTTCGTGTCGCTTGAGATGTCCATTTTCCTTTGGCTTTTTCTGGTAGTGCCCGATGACTATAGGATGAGCACGTTTGTCCTGACGAACTGGCTCATACGTGCACCTCGTGGTGATGGCTCTCGGGGTGTCCTCTCATGTTGATGGCTTTCGATGTTCTATTTGATGACGTGATTGCTTCGTGGTCGTTTTCCTCGTCGCCATGTTAGGTCGTCGTTAGTTGAACGCCATCTCGAAAACGATTTTATTAACAGGTTAAACTGGATTACAAATAGGTGAACGTTTCATGCATGCCGCCTCCCATCTTCTTGGGTCATGATGATGATAATGATGATGTCTTCGTCGATGGCGCTTCTCCTCTGTCTCCCGACCCGCACCCAGCGCCGGCTAACAAAACACAAGGAGCGGCCCTTCCGACAGTTTTTCATCGGGACGAGCGTAGCGTGCTTCGCATTGCATACTGGGACACTCCTGCCTACCACGTGACCGCTCATGTGACCCTGCAGACAGCACGGCGCCACCGGAGCAGATGACGCGAGCTGTAGTTGTGTAGCAGTTCAGATGGCAGTGTGACGTTGAACGCGTGCTTGCACTTTATTTCTGCATGTTCGAATGTTTTGGCGCATTATAGCCTTAGTTGCTCATGCGCCATAAAAACCCGAATCATCATCATCATCATGTTCGAATGTTTACTCTTCTATTAGAAGACCAGTCACAGTGTGCAGAACGCAAAAGGAGTACGCGGGACCGGAAACATCACGTGTGGCAACGGTGACTTCCAACGTATGTACGTTTGTTGATTAAGAGGTGAAGAATGCCTTACTTAGAACACTATTAATCAGATTGGTGCAACAACAGATGATATGAAATGAATGTGCGGCACAGTGTCAGGTCCCAAATGAACAGTTCAAGATGATTCGAATACACACAGGCGACTAAAACATCTGATCGCGCGTGTACTTACGAACAAAACGTGTTCCCGTGACAGAGCACAGAGCTGCTTTCACTTCAACGAGAGCCGCAGCCGGGACAGGAACGCATTACCATACGTCGTTTCTACGATGGTGCTCACATTTTCATAATAAATTACTTTCGAAAATCAAAATCACACGGAGAGCAACGCGAGACACGTAGCCTTGTAAAATCGAAACTTTATGAGGGGATCACGTGGTGGACAGGACGTAATGGCGATTTCCGAGCGGCCGCTAGAGTGTGGCTACGCTAATCTGTAGCGAAGAGCCGCTCCTTGTGTTTCCTTCCTCCATGTTCCCGCCGCTCTTGAAGTCCAGGCTCGGCAGCCTAAACGTAAAACGGCACGACGCGACGGAGTGGCGCTAGTGTCTATTTGATAAACATCGCCGAGCGGCCGTGATTAGAGTACACACCTAAGGGACCGGAGCCGAACACTTTTGGTTGCCTGAAAGGCGGAAGATCCAATCGAGAAAGCCTGCGTCCAAACACGCAGACTTTCTTGTTTTTTGGCAAGGTTCACCAAAAATAAGCGTAAAAGCAATGACGTCATGAGTCCGAGATTGGTTTATCCATCAAGGGGAAGTTGTATGCGTCAATTTCTAAGGATAAATGCACAAATGACGGTGAAAACAAGTGCCTTAACGGATACAGTGCGGGGTCTAACGGATACTACAAGTAAAATACATGATAACGAATAGGGCAGTTGGCGTCGTCGTCGCATATTACGGTTACTAAGAGTAAAACACGGAGTAAGAGTTATTTTAAGAGTCGCATTTCCGAGAGTGTACAGCAAGTTGGCATCCTCCGAGAAGTCATCCTGGCAAGCGAGCTCTGATCATATGTAATAACTTCGACTAGGCATTCGACTAGCGCTTATTGGACTCAAAGCTGGCGAGCCCTACTTTATGATTCCATCTCTGTGTGTATTGCCCGTTACTATCATCCTCATTAAGCGACCACATTTGTGCACCAGCATAGAACACGGTATGCACTACTACAGCTTTGAAGCATTCGAGCAATACGAAGATTTACTAAAAATTACTCAACAGAGTACAGACATCACTGGCTCAAGAAAATAAGCGTAACCTAATTATATGACACCAAAACAAAAATAACAAAAATACCCAGACAAGAAAGGAAACGAAAGAAAATGATGTGACCGCCCTGAATCGAGCTGTGGTGGTTTCGTCTGAACAAGACAAGGGTAACAGACGTATTTTTGTTACCGTTCCTATTTTCGTTACTGCTATATTTTCGTTTCCGTTATCTGTTTCTGGTACCAGCCTTTCAATTTTGTTTCCGTTACGTTTCCGTCACTGTTTCCGGTAATGGAAAGGCGGTTACAAAGCTGCGGGAGGACAGCCTGTCCGGCTCTGTCAGCTCCCTGTTTTGCCCAAGTGCTGCATCGATGTCACTCGTACAGACTACACAAGTAACTTTACGTCGTTAGGATGCGCACATCTTGCAAGATATATATAAAAAAATGTAAGAACATGAACATGTCAAGCCCAGCAACTCAAGATCGGCGTAACCTTCATGCAATATCGTATTCATCAGTGGACGCTCTGAGTAGTAAATAGTACTCCCATAGTCACACTGAAATGAAAAAAAAAGTAAGAAGAACACACATAACTTAAAATCGTAGACTGTCGTCCTCGTGCTATGGTGAAGTATAGTCATGTGTTGATGTCATGGAGTTATGAGGACTGAGACGAGGGATGTAATCTCGAGATATTGCGCTTACCCCGATGCGACATACCCCGCCGATATTGCGCTTTGTTTCCATGCTCACGCGTAGTATTTACAGCATTACAGGGAAATGGTGTCATCAAAATACAAAAGGAAAATGACCAGCCATTGAAATGTCACTGAATAACAGGAATAGCGATTACCCGATTTCAATACTGGACGATAATTTTCGTTTCCGTTTCTGTTTCTGGTAATGGAGGACCGTGGTATGCGTTTGCGTTACCATCTTCAGTTTCGGTACTATACCGTTTCTGTTTCCGTTACCATTACCTTTCCCTGGTCTGAACGACACTTTTCCCTCGGCAAATACCGGAACGTGGAGCAAGCCGCCTTGAGCTTGTGGCCTCAATCGTGCATAATGGGGATTATTTGTGGAGTTGGAATGCGAACATGTGACAAGGCATTGCGAATGTGTTGCCATCTAGTTTTTCAAGGATCGATAGTCAGAGATGCGGCTGGACTGGTATGCGCTCATAATGTCCGATTTATGAAATTTCAGACGCAAGAAAAAATACTGATACACTCCATATTACGGACAAGTGTGGGGTGACTTGTGAACAAGAATACTCAGGTTGCACTTCTTCAAGTGCACAGTTCGAGATCAACACAACAGTTAAACTGCAGCCCGACAGCACTCCACTAGTCACTATGAATGACCGATCCGCTTAGCGACATCGAGACCAGAGCAAGCTATGTGCAAATGCATGCATGTTGAAAGCCAGCCTCGAATGCCACATGTTTGCACACTGTCACAATGAGTCTGAAAAGTGTTCCATTGCTCTTCCAACAGATGTTCAGATGGGAGAGAAGGGTTCTGGGTGCAACACCTACCCCTCTGCATTCTCGTGGTCTAGAAGTGAGGGGAACCTCATGGCGAAGCATACTGACAACAGGCCATACAAGAGCGATGTCTGCCCTGCAGAATTTAGCCTGAGCGGGAACATACAGCGGCACAAGCGGACAGATTCATGCAAGAAACCATACAAGTGCGATGTCTGCCCTGCAGAGTTCAGACGGAGTGCTCACCTGCAGCAGCACAAGCGGACACACACAGGCGAGAAGCCATACAAGTGCAGTGTCTGCCCAGCGGTGTTCAGTCATAACATACGCTTATGGCATCACAAGCGGACACACACGGGCGAGAAGCCATACAAGTGCGATCTCTGCCCTGCGGAGTTCAGTCAGGGCGGGCACCTACGGCAGCACAAGCGAACACACACGGGCGAGAAGCCATTCAAGTGCGACATCTGCCCCGCGATTTTCAGTCAGAGCGGGTCCCTACGGTGTCACAAGCTACACACACAGGTGAGAAGCCATACAAGTGCAATGTCTGCCCTGCGGAATTTAGCCAAAATGGGCTACTACGGCAGCACAAGCGGACACACACTGATGAGAAGCCATACAAGTGCGATGTCTGCCATGCAGAGTTCAGCCAGAGCGGGACCTTACAGCAGCACAAGCGGACACACACGGGTGAGAAGCCGTACAAGTGCGATGTCTGCCCTGCGAAGTTCAGTCAGAGTGGGCAGTTATTGCGTCACAAGCGGACACACACGGGAGAGAAGCCGTACAAGTGCGATGTCTGCCCTGCGAAGTTCAGCAGGGGCGGGAACCTACAGCAGCACATGCGGACACACACGGGCGAGAAGCCATACAAGTGCAATGTCTGCCCAGCGAAGTTCACTCAGAGCGGGCAGTTATGGCATCACAAGCGAACACACACGGGCGAGAAGCCATACAAGTGCGATGTCTGCCCTGCGAAGTTCAGCAGGGGCTGGTACCTACAACAGCACATGCGGACACACATGGGCGAGAAGCCATACAAGTGCGATCTCTGCCCGGCAGTCTTCAGACAGAGTGCAACCTTGTCACGTCACAAGCGAACACACATGGGTGAGCAGCCATAAAATTGCAACCTCTGTCCTGCAGTGTTCACTTACAACACAAACGTGCGGTGTGAAACATGTGCAGTCTCTGTCGTGCAGAATATGACAAGCAGACACCCTGAGTTGAGACGCCATAAAAGAGCATTCTCTGTTCTGCAGATCTGAGGCACAGCACAAAACAGCAGTATAACAAGAAGACCTACATGGGTGTGAAGCGATACAAATGCATCCTTTGTGCTGCACAGTTAGTGTACAGCTGAAACGCACAAGGTTAGAGAAGAAGCTGCTAGAGCTAGTTCAGCCAGAGCACGAACCTGTGGCTTAACATGTAGCCAGGACACACTTGGGATAGCGACCATACAAGTGTGCAGGGACCAAGTGCACTTGAAAGAGTGCCAGTGCAGTGCTGTCGCGTGTCCTGAACCCAGAGACCTGAAGAAACACATGCTAACGCACAGATGGGGGAAGGCTGTATGGATGCAATCTGTGCCCCGCCGTGTTTTATGACTGGTTCTGGTAACTGGCACGCATGAACAGACCGATGGTAAAAAGAGTTGCGTTGGGTGGTGACATATGTGAAACGTAAAAAAAAGAACAGTGCAGAGATAATGAAGGGACACCCATATAGTGGCTCTCAATTACTAACCATGGTTTACTTCTATGAACAACATGCATTGCATTGTTCCCTGTTTGCCTCTTTATTCCTTTTTTCTCTTTATTCCTCTGTATCATTATGATCAATGCTTCTTTTATGCCTTACATTTCTTCAACTGGTAACATGAAGAAATAAATGAACCCAAAGAAATAAAAGAAAATTTTTTCTACAAGACCAGACAACTTGTAAGAGGAATCCTGACAATGATGTTTTTGTTTGACGAGCATCTATTGTAGAATGCCTTACAGGTTGTAACAGTTTGTGAATGACATCTCAGGAGAAATCACGGAGAGCCAATCATGTGTGGTATGAAAGATTAAAAACTGTGACCAGAACGTTCTTTTTTCTGTGTTTTTTTTTGTGTGCCGAGAGGGTTGACTGGACACTGCAACTATTAGAACTACAACTAGGACAACTACTACTTTACAAACTTGACGTTACTGGATTCTTCTCTAATTGAGAGTGAACTTGACGTTACTGAATTCTTCTCTAATTGAGAGTGATAATAGGGTAATAGGATAAATAGGGTCCAGAAATGGAGGCACTAAAAACTATGGAAGCAGCCAGTCACTTGTTTACGTACCGGCAAGTGCATGCGAGTAGCCAGGGTTATTGTGGTTTACAAAAGCGGTGACAGAAACTGTCCATCTTTTACAGTCCCATTTAAGTGTTAGTGGTCCTTTTCCACTTATTTAAAAGAAATATGACCTCCTCTCCGAAAGACAGTTCTGAGTTCAACTGAGCTGGCTTCCGTTGCACAAAAAGTGGTTATACAGGGTGTCCCAGAAAACGTGTCATTGAAGACGTGAGAGGGGGAAGGAGCACAGTGCCGCCTCATGCGTCGAAGAGAGCTTTAACTTGCGGAAACAAAAACAAATGTATCGGATGACTCTATCCGAACTGGCCTTATCTTGGGTTGCATGTTCTGTTTCCTTTTAATCTTGTTCCAGGACCGAGAGGCGATAGTGTGCTCTTTCTCCCTCTCACATTGGGGGTGAAAGAAAGACGCGTCTTCTAAGAAGCGCAATGAACAAAACAAAGAAAAAATGGCGTTCCTTCACGAATTTTTTGCGGGCGATCTATCGAACGGATTTTTGTTCTGAAAACGGCTACGATATCAGGTGACCGAAAGGAACAGATGTTCTCATGAGAACATCTGTTCCTTTCGGTCAGATAGGAAGTGCCGCTAGGGAGTGCCCTTCAGCATATGCTATATTGCAATTGATTTCATCTTGGAAAAAGTGTTATATATATTTTTAAAAAATCTGTTCACACTTAGCGTGGACACCCTGTATATATTGCCGTGCGTCACCATAATGCACCATTCCTGTCGAAGGCAGCGCCGCTGTCGGAACGTCGAATAAACCCCATCTTAGATTTTAATAAACTCCCCTTTTATGTTTTTTCCTGTAGAAGCACTGTCTCCGCTTCTGATCATTAATGAATATCTTCATTTTTCGTGGTCAACCGCATTCTTTCAATCCACGGTCCTTCTTGCTTGTTCGAAATTCTATGGAATCAGCCAGGAAGGTACTATGATACCCCACACGGAACAGTCCACTCACGAAGGCTCGAGTGGTAGCCACTTCGTTCTGGCACACGAAGATATTGCAACTTCCGTTTTTCCTTAGTATCGTTTCATTCACTGTTACCTTTCACTTGTGGAAACCTACGTTCCCACAACCTCGGGGCGTCAGCGCGTCCGTTCCGTGCGCGAAGGAACAAGCAGCACAGCAGGCTCAGTCAAACAACATCATTTTCAGGTTCCGATTAACACGTTCGGTAATGTTAGCCTGAGGGTGATACGGGGAAGTCTTCTTGTGCTGAATGCCTAAGACAGCGCAAGAATCTGAGAACACCTTACTTGTAAAGTAGGTTGCGTTGTCGGTGATCAGTTGTGCGGGAAACCCGAATCGGCAAAAGGTGTCGAGTAGTTGTTCACGCACGCTCTGGGAAGTCAGCGTCCTGAGAGGAAACAGCTCAACCCATTTCGTGAAATGATCAGTAACCACAAACAAATACTGGTTACCTCTAGGACTACGGGGAAATGGTCCCACCACATCACAAGCAACTATCTGCCAGGGTCTATTGCTCTGAACAGGCTGTAAGCGCCCAGGAGTTAAACCACCACGAGGTTTTGCTCTCTGGCATACGGGACAAGTACGAACATACTTTGTTACATCCTGCCTCATTCCTGACCATGTCGCAACACGACACAACTTTTCATAAGTTTTCCTGCCGCTGCTGTGACCTGCCAAGGCAGAGTCATGAAAGTAACGTATGAAAGACTTACGCAACTTTCGTGGCACCACGACTCTGAACGGGGATGAGCCGTCGTCCTCATCCGCCTGGGTTATGTATGAACATGTATGAACAGGATGCCATCCTCGCTCAGCAGATAGGAGTCTGCCGTTCCTTCAGTCGTTCCGGTGTCCGCCGAGTCGTGCTCAGCTATCCACTGCGACACCCGCTGACAAAGGCCGTCCGCTCGCTGAGCGTCTAGGAGCTGCTCTCTGCTCACGACCGTGCCCCAAGACGAAGATACGTCTCGTGCCACCTGCGCTGCTGCCAGAAGTTGAGAAGGCGCCTCGGTGCCTTCCTCTTCCCCCTCCGGTAAAGACGCGCGGGACAGTGCGTCTGCTACCACGTTCGTTGAGCCCCGCCTGTACTCCACGTTGAAGGAGTAGCCTTGTAGCGTCACGGCCCACCTGGCAGTGGTCCTGGCAATCACTGTTGGATTGCAGTCTCTCACATACAATCTGACTTCTCGAGTACACTATTTTTGCACAATATATCACGCATGAATTTTGTGGCCTGGCAAGTCGTCCAGACGGGTTATGGAGCCGCTGCAGCCAAGAAAGTGCCTGGTGGTCAGTCTGGACAGTGAAGGTACTGCCGTCCAGGTAGAGGTCGAACTTCCTGAAAGCGAAGATGATCGCCAAGCACTCCTTTTCCGTCACGGAGTAGTTCCGTTCTGCCGGATTCAGTGTGCGACTTGCAAAAGCCACTGGACAAAGAGTAGCGTCATGCTCCTGCAAGAGAACTGCGCCAACACCATAATCGCTTGCATCTGTTCGCACAACAAATGGTCTGTTGAGGTCGGGCAGATAAAGCCTAGCCGTATCAGCGATTGCTTGTGATAGAGCATGAAATGGTCGTTCCTGCTCTTCTCCCCAATTCCAGCGCGTGTCCTTGGGCAACAACTGGTTAAGCGGCAGCTCGGCACAATTAGGAATGAATTGTCTGTAAAAACCAACCATACCTAGGAAGCCCTGCAAGTCTTTAACGTTACCGGGAACCGGAAACTCCGTGATCGCCTTTAGCTTGTCGTCGTTAGGACGGATGGTCCCTCCGTCTACCACAAAGCCGAGAAGGCTGATCCTAGACGATGCCGGCTGCACCTTGCGGGGGTTGATCGTCATACCCGCTTCATTTGTCCTTGCAAGGACGATTGAGAGGTGTTCCAAGTGTTCCTGAAAATTTCTAGAAAACACTACGACATCATCTATGTGTAGCAGACGGCGCGCCGCTCCGTGACGCAGACGAAGCCAACACTTGTGTCACGCCCCTCTCGCAGGCACCAGGAGCGCGAGAGGGGCGTGACACAAGTGGTGGCTTCGTCTGCGTCACGGAGCGGCGCGCCGTCTGCTACATATGTATGCCATTGCGAAATTGTACTTCGCATCTTCCAACACTGTATCCATCAACCGCTGGAAACTGGCGGGTGAATTAGACAGTCCGAAAGGCATTCGTACAAATTCAAAGAAACCTCTATGACACGTAAAGGCTGTTTTTGGGACATCCTCCTGGGCAACTTGGATTTGCAAAAATCCTCTACAGTCCTAGTCTTCAGATTGTTACGTTCAAGGCTGGGGCTGCCTTTTGGTGTTCGCCGGGCTGTTGGGTGCGGATACCTGGCTTCTGTTCAAAGGTATGACAATAAACTGAGTCTGGCCGACTTGGTCTGTGCAGTGCATTTGGTACTCCGGTAGCGAGCGGGTGGTGCGGCCCTGGGAGTGGAAATTGCCGGCCCTGGGCGGGCCGTGAGGCGATTCCCACACACTCTAGTAACATAGCTGACCAGATGGTAGCAGTCGCTGCAATGTTAACATGCAGTGTTACTGCAGTGGTGGACTTACGTACCAGAACAAAATGGCAAATCACTGTTGGATTGCAGTCTCCCACATACAATCTGACTCCTTGAGTACACTATTTTTGCGCAATATATCACGCATGAATTTTGTGACCAGATATACGTTAGGTGACTGCCAAACTGTCTGTGTTCTCAGGGTCAGATTTCCACAATTTCAGCAACAAGAGCAAGCGGAGGTATGCCCCTGGTGGTGTCCGCGAAAAAACAAGTTTCTCGGACTTGGTGTCACACTGAATTCAGGAAGCCTTCCATCACGATGAAACAGCAAAAGTTCCGCGAAATACGTTCGTGTTTCGTTGTAAAACACGAAAAACGCCACTTCTGAAAGCAGACGCCTACTTCCTGTTCAAACTGCGCTCCCTCGCTTCGCCTTGCTCGTGTCTTCCGGTGACGTCACTGGCTTCTCGTCCGTGACAGGTGGTGTCGCATATGTCACTGGTTCAGCTGCGATAACGCCGCATCCGAAACTGTCTATAGATATGCGGACGGACGTTTCTGTAAGGATTTCATCCGGTCATTGCGAGTCCGATGAGGATTAAATTATTATTTCTCACGGAGAATCGACGTTTGTGACCGACCCTTTGCCACGCGATGTGAGCGTCAGCGACACGTTGAGGGACGAATGCGCAGAGGACGCTTCACAGGGCTCCACATATGGGTAAGAGACGTTTCCAGCTTTCCCTGTACGCTTTTTGTGCAGTTTAGGTCCTAATAAAGTTTATCACTAGGTGCCTGTGTGGTGGCTGCCGAATGGTGGAGGCAGACGAGTGGCTGTGTTGCCGCTACATTGACCAAATGGCAGCTGTGTGCGACGAAGAAGGCGTCGACTGCGTCATAGACCATTCGCTGTTCGAACCGCCCAGTCAACCACATCTGTCCTACGGATGTCCGGTTATTATCCCAGAACAAGCTGCCTGAATCGATGTCCTATAGATCTCCGTAGGATACCCTTAAAGGATATCTAGTGTCCCAAAATTATACAATGAACTACGGACGTCGAATGGACAGAGGACGTCGGGTGGGCATCCGTGTCAGTGGACTTCGCAGTGAAATTCGATTAGAATTAGTGCTGCGACTTCAATAAGCATTAATCTAGTGTATCTGGCTCGCAAGTTGGCTTCATTGGTACTTGTGATCCCAAAATGCAGTTCATTACCGCGACGCAATTTTGACTGGGGTAGGACGAGATCATGCACGAAATCGAGAGCAGCTCACGGCTGGCAACAGTGGGCAGGCGGCCGTGGCGGTTGGTTTTGACCAGTTTGCCCGTCGATGAGTGTGTCAGCTACACAAGTTGGTACTTGTGCACGCTTCAGTTAAAGTATCACTGAAGCAGCAACGTGTACGACAGGTAAGCTATGCAAAAACAGAACGGTGAGCAGACGCAGCTCATATTCGTCTTCCACAGCAGGCCAGGCAGCAGGGAGCCGGCCGCCATATTTCAGTCTCCAAGTTATCACAACAGCTGAGAACATCAGCTACGGATATGTCAAGCAACAAACGGTGTTCGCTCAAGCGGTAACATCGGTGATCGAGGCGGGTACACCTATCCTGTCAGAGTGCCATATATTGCGGATAGCGAAGTGTTTTCAGGTAGTATTTCTGATTTGAATGCAGGTCGTACGCCTGGTTCAGAGGTGCATTTTGCGTTGTGACAAATGTTTCTGTGTAGGTCTAGAACGACGCATGGAATTAACTGACGGTGACAAAATAAAGCTATGCTCAGTGTTGTGAAAGCTATAGCTAGGATGCTTCAGAAAAATCTTAAACCTGTTCTTTTGCAGTGAAGAAGTGGAAGCTAACTTACACGCAAACTACATTCCTCCAGACTAAGGGACTGTAGCACTCGCAGATGTGCCGCTTTGAAGTTTCATATTGTGTAGTAAAAGTTCTTTGTTCTGTATATGCTGTCTTTACTGTGTAACCACCACAAGTAAAAAAACAGAGAAATAAAATATACTACCTGTAGAACCCAATAAAAACCTGCCACAGCGTCCACAGGATAACCACAGGACAGCCCCCTGCATGCCTCAAATTATCCAAAATGTGTCCTCTGTTCGTCGGCCAGGATGTCCTGTAGACCGGTTCGGGCGGTAACATTGAACTATGTGAGTACAATTTCCATCCGTGGGAAGTTTCCCGACGTCCTGCGGACGTCTGGTTATCCGAGGTCGTTACTCCATGGGACATCCTAAGGTTGTATATGGCTGACTGGGCGATGTGCATGGATAGGCGGCAGCTACTAGTGCATTCGAGGATGTAGAGGTTTTATTGTCCAACATATATGGGAGAATGCAGCGATGAAACAGGTGCGTACTCGTAGAATGTCGTGAGTGTTACAGATTGCGTTTTCAAATCGTTCCTTGGTTATTTTTCAGAATGGTTCCTATTTATTCCCTTTATGTACGTTCACTCAGGTACACAGCCTATAGGATTTTTGTCTGGTGGGTGTGGGGTCACCTTGGACGTGGCAACCGCCAAAACATCTCGGGGTGTGTTCTGCGCAGAATTAGGGACGCCTTCCCATCGCAATGTTATCGGCTTCTTAGAAACAGCTGAGTATGGTTATTATTTCGCCCTATATTCTTATAGAAGTTGCCAGCAAGGCAGTGTATTATTGGATATCGTACCAGATGTTAGGAAAAGCTTGGAAAAATTTTACATGAAGAAATCCACCCTCCAACAGCATGACAATTTTGCCATGGCTCAGCTGCATTTTGTTTCATTGAAATCTTGTATGCAGAACATTATCAAAAGGGCTTGTGCAAAGAGCCATTCGTGGCAAGTATATGTGATGATGATGATCAATTTTAGGAAGAAGCGTCTCCCGTGGGATATCCCCTGGTTGTACAAAAATATTAAATTAAGGTAAACTGAAGTATAAAGTATTGCAGAAACCAGGCTGATGAGTAGCACCACCGCTAGCTTCCGAATGCAGTGCGGGGGGGGGGGGGGAGTGCCTATGACATGGTCGTTATAATCTAGCAGGCTGTGCATCAGGCATGAAGTAGTACTGTGTATGCCACAATGAACAGTAATTTCTACTATGAAATGTTGCGTAGCACATGCACACACAAGAAAGGGATGTTGATGGAAAGATGTAGCACAACACATTTATTGATGTGTGTATTCAGGATTTTGGAGTCAAAGGGGTACTAATGTCCCCGTCTTGTACACAGAGTCTTCTTTCTGTACAGGTGAACACGCAGCTTTATCTCTCCCATGGTGGTCAAGGCAACGGGCTACAGTTCCAGCAAGCATTAAAAATAGCACAGTGATCTCAAAAGTGGTGTGCCCCACTCACCTGGGGACCGACCTGCATAGTCAGGAATCCATAATCGATTTATCCACGAGCACACATTGCCTATAGCCGTCACTGTCACCAAGCCGCATTCTTCACAATGTGTCATTTTCTCTTAGTCTGTGATAATGTATAACCATATCAGTCTTAGCCTTTGTAATATCTTAGAATATATCATGCACTTGAGCTCCAAAGAGTATGCTTTAGACTGCCATGGCATTACTTCTTCCGAAGCTACAAAGTTACACCAGTGTGTTCTTCCAGCTTTTCAAGCTGTTCTAATATATTATGCTTGGTGATGTCAATTCACAATTTGCAACAGTTCAAAAATTAGCCTGCAAATTTCTCTGGAATTCCTCAAGTTCCTCAAACCTTGTGAAGCAGCAGGTTAATTGCGAACGTTATGTCCATAAAAGTGATGTCACTAATAATATGTTGAAAATTTCATGATGTGTGCAAATCTGATACTTATCTTGTGTGTGAAGGAATCCATATTTAATGGAACAGAAATTCACTCCACTCTTGTCATTCTTTTCATAGATGTGCCATTCTTGCTTCATCTGTGATAACGTTCAACTATATCCATGCCTTCAAAGCCTTCATAATGTGTTCAATGATCATATACCACTTCCAACCTTCAGCTGCTACCTTCATCCAGATTACCTGCAACAGATGATTATACCATATGTCACTCCAGTAACTCCTCTCCATTGTCAGAACTTGTTTTTGCACACCAATACAAATGCCTTATGATGCTCTCACACCACAGGCCTAGTACTTCGTGTGCTTTTGTTTGTGCTGCTGCAGCAATTTTCTTCTTGATGCCTTGAAGTAGAGGGTTCATCTATTTAAGTTTGGTGTGCGTTACGAAGAAAACATTACAGAATGCCAAATTCTACACTCATGAGGGGATTTCACTGTATTAGTTCAATGCGTTGTTCGCAAACTTGCCTTTAGCTACATGCCACACATCAAATCGATGTTTAATGGGCTTGGTCTTCATGAGTGCTTTAATCCCAGTATGCCTGTCAGTGATCAGCATGTCAACCGTCATTTCTTGTTGTTCGAGGTAGCCCAAGACCCGCTCAAGACCAATCTTTTGCATTTGGTTGCTGGAGGATACCTCTGGTGACTGTAATATATGAAACACAGAAACAAAATTCGGCGCACACATAGTTAACCTCCGATGCACTGAATTACCATAATCTGCTCAAAGTGAAGAATCTTATTGACTGATGTCTCCAGGACTGTGTATGTCCCCATTAGTGCGCAATGTCCCGGAGAATCACACCTGGCGTCGCCTGCAAGTGTAAAAGGTGTTTCCTTGAGGGCGCACACCAAGGCTTCTTGCTCCAACTTCCATGCCTTGAAAGAGCAAATTAAAAAAAAAAATAGATAAAGGGAGTCCATCATGCTTTCTGTAAATAGGAAATGACTTGTGCTTTACCTCCTTGACTGCGGGAAAAAGGTAGCAATGCTGCATTCTGAAGAACTGGGTCTTCTTTATGCTGGCAAGCTTCATGAACTGGAAAAGTCGCAACACCTTTGTAGGGCTGCATCCCGAAAAAAGTATGGCGGCGCTCATTAGGATGTTTCCGACTGGCTTTCCACCAAGCGAAGGCTGACTGTATCAAACCCTGGTGTGACTGTTTTGCCATGTCACAGTTACACGTAGGCACGAGCCCTTGCAGTTGAGTTCTGTCACAGTTTTTGTCGTCAAACATTCTGGACAAGTCTTGAGCAGCTGAAGAAGGCAGGATTCCGGAACCATGTACATTGCTTCTCGGTATTGGTGAGTGTCCCTGGTTTCGTGCCTGCAATAAGGGATACCGATAACCATAACGTAGCATGACAGAACTGGAAGAAAACAAGAAAGGAGACAAGTACAGAGGGGCAAGATACAAGTGCTGAGTGTTCGTGGGGCTTCGATACCGCGCTTGTATCGTGTCGCTCTGTCCTGTCTTCTTGCACTGTTTTCTTCCGGTTATTTTGTACCAGCTACCCTATCTCTACACCAGTGTCAAGTAGTAGGAGAGCTTATGAACATAGGTGTACCCGTCATCTTTAGTAGGGTGCTCAGTAACGCTGCTGCTTTCTGTGTGGCTGTTGACAGTATCACAGTGGTCGATGAACGACCTTTCACAGAGGGAGGTATTCTGCGTCCTATTATAAGGATGTGAACGGTGATAAGCTCCTATGCAGGAGCAACACAAAATGAACAACTGGAGATTAACATACAAGTTTAGGTCACTTTGGTTGGGGTCATACGTAGTGTCGTGAGGATCACGTATCCTGAAATGAACCATGACAACCTTGCAGCAAATAGATGAGCATGTGAAGAATTTTTCTGCTCAGGCAATCATAAACACTCACTCTGTTTCACTGTCACTTTCACTCCACACTTGTGATTCATTTGTTGGTGCTGGAGTTGAAGAACGGGGTACAGGTTCAGATGGAATATGCCATGTCTGCGTACCCTTGTGATGTGTGCGCATCTCAGTCTGAACACCTGGAATGTAATCATGAACAAATAATAAAATTAGGTACAACCAAAATATACGTCTGTTTGACAGGGGCATACCTGGGAAGAGGAACAATAGTGTGACTACAAATTTAGTAATGTTTGGAGTTGGACACTCACCTGTGCTTCTCTTCTTGGAGTCTGTCTGAGTTTCTTTGTCGCATCTGCGTATAGGAGATGGTGCGTGTGGGGACTGAGGCATCTGAGGGGATAGACATTTTACTCAACCGAGCTCCAAGCAAAACAACGTGACATGTGAAGCATGTTTTGTGACTGACCTCCGTAAACTGTTCTTGCCAGCTCAGGTCAACAGGCATTGTCACAGAGCAGGATGGCAAAGCTGTCTCACTATCTCTAGAAACTGAGATGTGAAGTGCCTGTGGCTGGATAGCTTCTGTAGGAGCATGCAGAAACATATTGGAAACTGCATAATATCGAGCAACTGCTGTGAAACACGGACTACACGTAAATAGTGTACGTTCGCTTTGTTCGTGCGTTTTTAGCTAAACGACTCAGCCACGGGCCACATATGAAAAATAGAGTGTGAAAAACGAAATGCATGAAAAATGCTGGGTTCCCTGGAACTCCACGAAGCTAAGGAACATTACCTATTTGAACACACTCTTCGGACATTTCCATGTCAGCGCTGTGCAACTCATATTCCCTCACAGCGTCTTCAACGATCTGCAAACACAGCTGTTGCAGTTTAGCAATAAAGAGATATATACTTCTGATATCACCTCCTTTCGTCGCCGTTTCGTGAGCTCCACGTATTCGTCTGCTGGTGATAGCTCGTTACAGCCAAGAGGCACAGTCCCACGCTTCAAAGTCCTCCGAGATTTCGCCAGACCGAACTCTAACTTGAAGCGATCAGTTATCTCAAAGCTACAGCTGGAAAAATGCGCGGAACAAAGTCTGGCCGCTTTCGCCGGCTTCCAGCCCGGCGGTTTGCCCAAGGCATCTATCCATGCCTTCCGTAATTCTGGCTTTCTCGGAAAACGAAAAAACGAGAGCGTCGGATCTTTCACTGAAGTTCTCGTACAGTAGTCCGAAGCACAACTCATACCAACAATGATGTAGATCAAAGTGGATGACAACGGATAACGCAGGATAGCTACATGGTCACAATCGTCACGCAACGTGATCAACAAACTGACATTCCGTCTATTCCGTTCATGTGCGCAATCATGTGACCAAAACAGACGCCAGTGACGTTGCTAAGCACATTGTTGCCCGAATCTATGGTGCTGCTCAGAGCAGACGACGCTTTTCTGTTAAATTAAGTTTGCAAATGCTTTTCAGAAGAAAGTTTTTTTCTGAAGAAAATTTTTCGGTGACATTCATTTTAAGCTACCGCGATTCCACACACACCACCAACCCAACTATGTTTTTGTTCCGGACACCACCTTTAGGGACCAGGCCATAAGCACTTGTGATCAAGTATCTTCAGGTGATACTTTCACAAATGCACAGTTCAAGATTAACGCAACAGCAGCTGAACAGCGATTCAACAGCACTGCCCTGGTAACTGATGAGAAGCCGTACAAGTGCAGTGTCTGCCCTGGAGTGTTCAGCCACAGCACGGGCTATCACGTCACTAGCGAGCACAAAGGGGCGAGAAGTACAAGTGCGATATCTGCCCTGCAGAATTCAGTCTGAGTGGGTACCTACAGCGCCACAAGCGAGCACACACGGGAGAGAAGCCGTACAAGTGCAATGTCTGCACTGCGGAATTCAGTCGGAGCGAGTATCTACAGTATCACACGTGGACACACACGGGTCAGAAGCCATACAAGTGTGATGTCTGCCCTGTGAAGTTCAGCCGGAATGGGCACCTACGGGATCACAGGCGGACACATACGGGCGAGAAGCCGATCTCTGCCCTGCAGAGTTTACCCGGAACAACTACCTACAGTACCACAAGCGGAGACACACGGGCGGAAAGCCATACAAGTGCGATGTCTGCCCAGCGGAGTTCAGTCGGAGGGAGGACCTACGGGATCACATGCGCGCACACACGGGGGAGAGGCCATACAAGTGTGATGTCTGCCCAGCGGAGTTCAGCTGGAACGGGAACCTACAGGATCACAGGCGGACGCACACGCAGAGCTCGGCTACAGCACGGAACACCCCAGCCGGAGAACAAGCTGTCTAGCAGAGCAACAGCTAGTTCAGTTAGAGGCCGTACCTGTGGCTTCACAAGTGGACTTGGGATATAAACTGTAGTGCAGAGTAAAGTGCAGGGGTGACATACTCTTACAAATGAAAGTGTCTGTCCAGAGGCAAAGTGTTCTTTCGCATGACCTCAATCTGGGGACCTAAAGCAGCATGTGGTAATGCAGCGAGGCGAAAAGCTGGAGAGATACAATCTGTATATCCTACTGTGTCTTGCTTGTGTTCGACGTTTTGAAACATGAACGCAGTAGTAATGTGTGGACTCTCATAGTGCACAACGCTGAACTGTCCTGAACACGATTAATTAATTAATTAGAGCTAATGGGGACCCCCACATTAATCAGCACCCTCCAGGGAGTCACCGCACTAATTGGGGAGCGTCTAACTCGTGTCCAGACCAGATGAGCGTTGTGGACTACCAGAGTCCATAAAAAAGAAAAAAATACATAGAGATAGAGTGGAGAGAAGAAGTTTAGTTGAAGATGAACGACGCCATCTTGAAGAAAGCGGTCCGGAACGGCCGCTGACCGTCGCTGGGCGACGGGGCACAGAGGCAGGTTGCAAAGCATTGCAGCTATGACCACCACTTCCGGACATGATGCGACGTCAGCGATGACGTCATCATGGCATGTCTGGGCAGGTTAGGACAGCTTTGGACATGCAAGGAGAGAAACACTCGTAATACCGAGGCTGAGAAAGCAAGAGTAAATATGTTAACCATCTATAGCTAACAACAAAAAGAATCAGGCACAGAAGCAAAGCAGCCCACCACAACAGCAGTCACGGGGAGCGCAGAACGATGCGACTGCTTCATCCGACTGCCAGGCACAGAACTGACTCGTAATGGTTTTTTCTCCTGTATAAAGTCCCGCAGCTGCACCCCCTAGCGGTTACATTCTCAACTAATCTTACGACAAAATTATTAAGAATCACGCCAGCGCTACTCTCGTTCCCAAGGCAGAAGAAGATAGAAAATGGCGGGGATTCCCGGACAACAGCAACCAGCAGCTGACATGCACGGGCATGAAATCATAAAATGGGGCTGGACAAAGTTGGTGAAAGAATTAGTTACACAACAAATTAGCCTACCACAACAGGAGCGCAGAACGATGCGACTGCTCCATCCGACAGCCAGGCACAGAACTGACTCATAATGATTTTTTCTCTTCTATGAAGTTACGCATCAACAGCCCCATAGCGGTTACTTTCTCAACTAATTTCATAGCAAAATTATTAAGAATCACGCCTGCGCTACTCTCGTTCCCAAGGCAGAAGAAGATAGAAAATGGTGGGGATGACAACAGCAGCCAGCGCCCGATATGCACGGCCATGAAAATCGCAAACAAAGCAGGAACAAACTCAAGCAGCACAATGTACCGAAAGTTGAGTGCAATAGGGGTGGACGGTATGTGTCTTATCAATGTTCTTTAGTTTCACGAGTCTGTTCAAGGCCTTTCACCTACCCGCCCACCCCTATTGCACTCGACTTTCAGTACATTGTGCTGCTTGGGAAGTTGGCAAAAGAATTAGTTACACAACACATCGGTCACGAAGAGCGCAGAACGACACGTGCGTGATAAGCATGCGTGATAGCAACAGCCTATACCCCTAAATTTGATAAGAAATTATGCAGCTCAGTTTTCCTCAGACGTCTCGTCCATCATGCGACGGACATCATTAAGTGCCAAACTGAATGAGAGATTATACAACCGCTCGCTATTTAAGGAGATTGGAGTATTGTTCGGGAAGGGGGCCACGGTTTTTGTTACATACCGAGGGGTCACCACGTATGTGCCAAGACTCTAGAAACTTCCTGGGTCCCCATCTTTGTTCGCGAGCCAAGGGAACCGCGTTGTCGAAGT
Source organism: Ornithodoros turicata (assembly GCF_037126465.1). NCBI lineage: Eukaryota > Metazoa > Arthropoda > Arachnida > Ixodida > Argasidae > Ornithodoros > Ornithodoros turicata. Next base: position 203,263,156 of record NC_088201.1, read on the forward strand.
CGAAACTGTCATAGTCGGCGCTAGTGGTTCAAGGTAAGTCGTGAGCAGTTATCTTCCGCTTCCCGTGTTTTGTGTCGTTTCACGCCTAAAAAACAAAGAATCAAGAGATAAAGCGCTGCAGTAACCTTGCTGGTGTCCCCGCACCCGTGGCAGATAACAGCATCGGCGAAGCGGACGGCATCAATGCTTGTTCGTCAAGCGGCAGTGAGAAAGCGCTGCAATCAAGCGCTCTTTTCGCGCGACCGAAACTGATTCCGTCGTAGTTTCGGAACTCCGGGCCCTTTCTGCTGGCCCGGGATAAGAAGGATCGTATGAGCTAGAGAGTTGCAACACACTGCATTCGCTTTCTCATGTCAACGCCCACAACTTCACAGTTGACATCTCTGGCGTGATCCTCCTAATTAAAAAGTTAGAAAACTAAATTAATTAATTAATCAGTTAATTGCGCGACAAAAAATACTATTAAATGCTCCAGGTCACTGGTAACACTATGCACTTGGTTTCATTCCTCTGCGATGATTCATTATTTTTTAAAGGTGGGGTCAATCTTAAATGAAACACCCTGTATATGAACATGCGCTACATGGCGGTGGAGTTAGACTCGCGTCTTGCCTCGACGGAGTCCCGTTCCGATCTCTCTTACATGCACGTAGAGCACGGCTCCCTTCAGAAGCACTTTCCCTCTCAGTCCCATGGCGCCATCCGTTGGTGCGCCTTTTAACCATTCACGACAGAAACAATGTCCTGTGTCCCAACAATGCTCTGTAAGCTCCGTCTTAAACCGTGTGGCGTGGGTCGCGCTCTTTATGTTCTTTGAAACGAGTGTTCCGTTTTCTGCCTGTCTCGCAAATGTAGCTCGTGTCACAGTCTCCTACTACAAACTCCTTCGAATTGCGAACCGTCAGGCTGTTGTTACCAGTGAACGGAGCCATGAGTTCCACCAAGTATTTGGATAGGTTGTATGTCTGTGACCCAATGAACGAGACAATACTTTCTATGGAATACCAACTAGCCCAACAGTCTGCGTTATTTGAGACAATAGGCCTCAAGGGGCATCCTGGCTTGTGTATCTTGGGGAGACCGTAGAGCATGGGGATGGCTCCGTCGGAATGTTAAGTCGGAGTTCTCTACTTTTTTGTCCAGTTATGTCGTCTCCCGGCTTTTGGAGTATTTTTGCACCACCAACTTTGTGTATTTTTAGCTACAAAATAACAAAATCCCTGCCGGAACTGAACCCAAACACTGGAAGCCAACATAGCTGACAGTGCATGGAAAAAAATTCAAAGCTGTGAACGCGTTCGTTGGACAGATATTGAACGCCAAAATCGCTATGCTTTAAAGTGCCCCGGACATACCATATTCTTCCGGATTTTTTTCTTCTCATGAACTACGGCAACTAGAGCAAAAACACTTGGTGTTCCCTTCGCAATCTGAGCCAGGCTACAGCATATATTTTTCAATAAAAATTACCGATGGTGCCCGGATCACCTTGCCTGAGTTGAGATGGAATCACCCTGTGACATCGAAAACGGCTCAGAACAGTAGTCCAATGTCCCAATAATCATAACACGAATTTTCTCAGAGGTTGTTTTTCGTTTAAGGCTACGGTCCCACTCATCACCCGAAAGGTGTCATTTTCAGTCAAAGGTTACACGGCTTCTCGGCAACTTACGCGAAATATGTTGGTACCGTTGGAAGGCTTGTTCTTTGGGCAAGGTAAGCCAAGAACTCGTTTTTTATGTGATGATCAGCTGTGGCGTTATAAAGCGAGAAGGACGACCATATCTTCCATTTTTGGTGTTTTTCAGTCAAGGATGATGCAAACACGAAAAGAGATAGCGCTGTCAATCTTTTTTCAAAGTGATGTTGCACAGTACGCAAAGGAAAGTCAAGAACGTTTTTACTCGCGTAAAGCGTAATTAATTGATTATTGCCTATCAAATTTAAGAAAAAACGCCACTTTTACACTTGCCATAAAAGGCTATTCTGTACTTATTCTCGGCTGAAAATATGATCAGCGGGCGGGTAATTATCAGCAGGAGTGATGTCCAAAGTTTTATCGCAAAAGAATAATAAATAAACTAGCGTGTTTCAAAATCGCACACCTAAATACACAGAAACGCAGAAAATGTGGTGACTAGCGCCATCTGCCGTATGCGTCTGAAACCAGCGGCAGCTTCGCGTTGCAAGAGGTTGCCGAGAGATGGCACGGGTTCCTATGTGCTGATCACGTGATCACGTAGCGGTTCTCGGACCTCCCTGACTTACGAAACGTTGGCCCCGTGCGTGATTCCGTATACGCAGGTTCCTGCCGCGTGTATTTTTATTGATCGTACGGTTATATTGTGTCCGTTTGGCTGAATTTCGTGCTGAGGAGTTGCATTATTTGTATAGTTGCGTGTACAATGAACGCTTGCGGCATTTCGTACAACAGCTGTCTTGTTGCAATCTTTTCGCTACGCGACGGACAAGCAGCCCTGCTGTCAAATGTCATAGAACTGTATTCGTTATTATTATAATACTTCTTACAATGAAACTGCAATTATCACAATAGGCTCGAATCATAACAACTGCGCCCTTCGCTGCGCATGACGAATCAACTTCGGTCTCCGAGTGCCACTGACAACTTCTGCGACAGCGAAGCGTGTTAGGGGCGGAAAGCAGGCTGTTACAAAACAGTTGTCAGTGCTAGGAAGGGAGTTGCCTCAGGACAGAAGCCGCCGATATTTCGAACAGAGACTGTTCTTCTTCTGGGCACCGTCCTCATCATTGGCATGGTATTTAAAGGGTTAGGTGTGACGTGTTTAAAGGTTCATGCGAATTGTGTCTCAACAGCCCGGAGGGAAGAAAGGGTCCGTACGGGTTTTTACGGCCGGAGTGAATGGCCGCTTTGTTAGAGTGTGCAGGGGATTATGTGAACGAAGTCATCTAGGCTCCTGACCGGTTACAGAAAAATGGGGGTTCACGAACACGTGGACGAAATGGGACAATAGGCAAGAATTGGCAAGCATAGCGAAAGATAAGGAGGTTAGTGGTTACGGGGGGAGAATTCCAAAACGAGCAAAGGTTTTTATTTTATTTTAATATTTGTAATACAAAGTTGTGGCATGCAATAAATAAAGCAGAAGGCAGTGTCCATGCAGGACATAACTGATGATAATGGAGATAGAAGGGAAAAGTGTTGTCAGTGGAGATAGAACATAGCAGGACATAACTGATGATAATGGAGATAGAAGGGAAAAGTGTTGTCAGTGCTAGGCGTGAATACTATTGCTCAGAGAGAAAATAATATAAGCCAGTCCCCTTCCCCAGAGCACGGGTCCAGGAAGAAATGTCCCCGGAAGAAATGCCACCGGAAAAAATTTTCTCCGGAAGAAATGTTCCCTGGAAGAAAGTCCCTGGAAAAAATGTCCCCTGAGGAAAATTCACTTTTGGTACGCGTGGACTGGTTGATTTCGGATGTTAACTTTTTACTGTATAGGACGGCGTGAATGTTTGGATTTTTGAGCACCGAAGCGAGTAATCGTATATCCTATTCCATTTCCTAATCAAATATGAAATTCAATGTTCGAATTCCAAATCGAATTGATGCTTCTACTAAATTGAATATATTTGAAGAGGCCCGGCACATGGAGAACAAAAAAGGAGTAAGCGCTATACTTACGCATACATATACGTACCGCACAAGTTTGTATTCCAATATATGTTGTATATGTATCCAATTACGGTTATTCAACGAGTAGCTTAATTTATTCGTATTCAATTCCATTTTAAAATGACTATTCACACGTAGCATTTCTTTGCCTAGGTAGTCGCTGTGGGTCAGTTTTGGTGAATTTACTTCCTTGTGTCTTGCAACAATGCGGCCTATACAGTCATGGGGCTCCCGAGATGTGATACCGCTAAATATATTGAAATATATTTTTGTCTGTCAATTTTGTTGCTTTCCCCCCGCATTTTATTTCCCTCTTTACACTGCTCCGTGCACGTCGATCTGCGCACTAAAAAAGTACTTGACATGCTCCTGGTCATTCCGAATGACGTCTTCTCTCTTGATTTGTTGAAACTGGACGTCGTACTACTTTCTGTGACACTTCACATTTGTGCTAATTAGTAGAGAAAATGTTTTTTCGTGTTAGCGCTGCGAAGCAACTATGGCTGTAGGCGGTGTACAGGCGCCGCGTGGACAGAGGACAGCAGGAGGGAGGGTGACAGGGGGCTAGTACGCTTCCTGGGTTGACTTCAGGGCTAAGTGAGCTGACATTCGTCAGGAAAGTCCGACGGAAAAGCCAAGGAAAACCTCAGAGAGCACACCTGGTGAGAGGATTCGAACCCGTGTCACGTTGTATCAACGAACGTAAAATTGATTGCCTACGAGAAATCGCAAGTGAAAGCAGGTCGAGCTTTCAAAGTAAAAACCCTTAGTAAGTGGTTAGGAATTTTAGTATTTATTTTGAGCCGGAGGACTTCAGGACCTGCAATATCGCAACCTGGGATTTCGCAAGAATTCCACGCGTACCAAAAGTGGATGTTTCTCGAGGGCACATTTTTTCGGGGGGACATATTTTCCAGGGGACATTTCTTCCGGGGACATTTTTTCCGGTTCCCCCAGAGCATGCGCGTCTTTGTCTCGTTCCTTTTTCTTTCCAACTAGTTTATTTGTTTTCTACATGTGGGGGAACTGAACGAAGAACCGGAGCATGGAAGGAGGGGGCACCACGGTAAATGTTTATTGTGTAGGCAAGGGGAAGGAGTGCTGTCGCATCCATTTTGCTACGAGGAATTTTTGGCGCACGATAATTATCTTGCAATGCAAATGCAATTTCTTGGATTGAACTCTGAAATCTGTAGGCGGATCCTCCGTTTACTCGCAAATACAACGATCGTCTCACGGCAAACTGTGGTCAATCAGCGCCGCGTAATGCGATGGAGACGACTGAACTAAACTAGTGAAATGACCACATTTCGTGGCGAAAGATCACCCCTCTCGTCATCTCACAAAGCGATAACACGAATCGCATCCAAATAGAAAAAAAGGTTATCTTCATCTACTAGTCACGGCCGCTACTATGCGGAATACGGACAGGTTACATAGCGTATAATTGTCGACTTCCCTATTTTACTTCGGTTATGCCATTCCTTTGATTCTTATCATTTTGTGTGCGTACTGTGAGTTGAACTTCTAGTTTCAACTGAAGTGGTAATTTCATAATTCATTTCAAGAAATCCTGTTTCTGTAAGCTGTATTGAGATAAAACTGCTACCGATCGGCACGTGAACAGACTCTTCACAGCTGACTGCAATTATTTAGTATTTGCGTCCATTTTTTATGACGGTTGTTTGACCATTTTGCATTTGAGATATATATTTTTATATATCTCAAATGTACTATATTTTGCACAGTCTTCGTCACACGCTACGCGCGCGGCAGCTACCCCCGTGCTACTCAAACCACGAAAGCACAAAAATCAACTCGCCGTCTTGCACGACAGTTTCAGAAGGCTTTTACAAGACAATGCTCCCTTCTACACACGTATAAACACCGAGTACAATGGCATACAGAAGAGACTCAATGTCAAACGGTCCAGTCGGGAGAATCGCGCTGTCCCACGCACGGTTCTCCCTAACGGGGTCATCCACGGAAACCGCGACGGTGGCGCTCCGTCGTAGCAAGTCCGTAAGTAAATTCAAGATGGCTACCGTGAGACCGTAGTCTTAAGGCGCGCAACGATTTTTTGAGGTTACCCTGGTGCCTGCAATGGTCAACCTTGTCTCAGCCGCAGCACACGCAACACGGCGGCTTCTCTTGTACAAAGAGAGATTAGGGCCACCTACAGCGACAAACCTAGGCTCATGCACCGCCGTACCGACACGACATAATAAGTATTCCGGTGGCCTCTACCCCTGTCACCGTGAGGGACACTCACGTGTGGTTTATCCTCCATGAACAGCTGTTGTCTTCTGTAGGACGAAAGACCTTGATCAGCTAATCCTTTCGCGCTAATACAGACCCGCTGCCGACTTCCTCCTCTTAGAATTCACTCTCAGACCTGGCGACGTCTACACGTAGGAAGTGGTGGATGGGTGAATGTATAGTTAGTGCACATAACAAAGTTCGTGAGAAACAGAGAGAAGAAGGTAACATATCCTTGAGTCTGAGGAATAGAGGGATAACATAGGGAACGAGGAGAGACGAAGTGCACACGGAGACTCACAGAAACAAACAGAGAGAAGCCGGTGCTGTTATCATTCGTGAAATCCCACTGGTTTGCTTCTTCAGTGAGTTGTGAAAATACTCCAAAAGCCGGGAGATGACATAACCAAAGAAAGAGAGGACTCCGACTTAACGTAACAAACAAACAACTTTAAGCAGACGTTTCGCCTGTCATACAACGGGCATCATCAGTGCAAGACTGAGCGGGAGAGCCGACAACCAGTCGCTACTTAAGAGGGGATACGAGTGAGGCGGCATCTCCGATTCACGATTTTTTCGCGTATAGATGGCGCCACACGAACATACGGGTCTCAGCCTGGAGGAAGCTGTAACCATTACCCTTAGTACAAATAACTCACTCCTCCGCAGGATTGTGTAGTCCCATAAATACGTGTGACCTCCTTGACTATTGAGACGCAGGGATCTCACCTCATGTTTGGGTTGCCAAGGTCAACTCAGCTACAGAAAAAGAAGGAAAGAAAGAAGAAGGTCCCGACGAAAGCCAATTCTTCCCTTTTGTCCCTTTGTGGACTGCATCTGGTGACTTCTTGGTGTTATGCTATCTTAGCTTGTCTGACTTTCTGGACACAGCGCGGAGTCCAAATGTTATATTTCGTTGGCCCTCGCTTATTTATATTCCCCTGCTGATTTTTCTTTGGCGCCGAAATCTCATACTAGAACATTTTGCGGACGCATTTTGTATTTATGACGGAATGTTTGTATTTAACTGACTATTCTGTTTTAGTGTATTTACTTTGCGTCTGTGTGCAAGTGAATCTAAATTAATTTATCGCTACAAACATTAGCCGAATAAGTCCTTCGAAACCTAGACAAGATAAGCCGTGCAGCAGACCTTTGCATTTTGTCTTCTTTCTTTGTTTTTTCTCGGATAGCGTGGATGTGCAGAGATCCAAGACTGCAAATGCATATTCTAAATAAGGTGGAACTAATGTTTTGATTGATTGATTTGTAAAAGAAAAAAATAAAGATGTTAGTCCCGAGCCACTCGGGACTAATGCTTTATATGCTGTTAATTTAATATGTTTTGTTGTGCCATGACGAAATTTCCTTCTCAGTATCCAGACACTTCGAGTGGCTTTCGCACACATATGGATATCCCATTTCAGAACTTTCCCTTTAAATTTGCCGCCAGCAATGAGAGGGGTGCCCAGAAGAAGCACAGACTGTCGGCTGCGGGAACCGGAAAAAATGTCCTCGGAAGAAATGTCCCCGGAAAAAATGTTCCCGGAAGAAATGTCCCCTGGAAAAAATGTGCCCCGGAAAAAATGTCCCCTCGAGAAACATCCACTTTTGGTACGCGTGGAATTTTTGCGAAATCCCCGGTTGCGATATTGCAGGTCTTGGAGTCCTCGGGCTAAAAATAAATTCTAAAATTCCCAACCACTTACTAAGTGTTTTTACTTGGAAAGCTCGACCTACTTTCACTTACGATTTCTAGTAGCGAATACACTGCAATCAATTGTCACGTTCGTTGATACAACGTGCACACTTGGCTGGGATATTCTTATTTTGTTTCTTTCTTCTTGTACTAAGAAGTATATCCTGCGTGACGTCGTACTGACTGATGTGCAATCAGAACGCCGGGATTTTGAGACTAGATTTTAGGCCTGATGACACAGCTATCCTTTCAGGTTTGAGGGAATTAACGTCTCCCTAGTATTTGTCTTCATCAACATCAACATCAACATAAGAGCGGGACGTACTTTTTTCTGTACCAGCTCGCGTGGAGTAGCGGTTTGGATGATCGCCTTTTACATGGACTTGGAGGTGACACGGGTTCGAATCCTGTCACCAGGTGTGCTCTCTGAGGTTTTCCCTGGGTTTTCCGTCGGACTTTTCTGACGAATATCGACACACTTAGCCCTGAAGTCGGCCCAGGACGCATACTAACCCCCTGTCACCCTCCCTCCTGCTGTCCTCTGTCCACGCCTGTACACCGCGTACAGCAACAGTTGCTTCGCGGCGCTAACACGGAAAAACATTTTCTCTGCTAATTAGCACAAATGTGAAGTGTCACACAAAGTAGTACGCCGTCCAGTTTCAACAAATCAGGCGAGAAGATGTCATTCGGAATGGGCAGGAGCATGTCAAGTTCTGTTTTAGAAGAGCGCAGATCGACGTGCAGGGTGATGTGTAAAAAGGAAAATAAAATGCGAGGGGAGAACAAAAGTGACAGGCAAAAATGTATTTCAATATGTCTAGCGGTGTCACATCTCCGGAGCCCCATGACTGTACAGGCCGCTTTGTTGCAAGACACAACGAAGTAAATTCACCAAAACCGACCCACAGCGACTCCCTAGGCAAAGAAATGCTATGTGTGAGTAGCCATTTTAAAATGGAATTTAATACGAATAAATTAGGCGACTCGTTGCATAACCGTAATTGGATACATATACAACATATATTGCAATAGAAACATGTACGGTATATGTATGTATAGCACTTACCCTTTTTTCCCTACATGTGCCGAGGGGGTATATGTTTATTCACACAAAAAGGAGACGCCGGCCTTACATGTGCAGCTTCGGGACTATTCAAATATATTCGCTTTTGTAGAAGCATCAATTCGACTTGGAACTCGAACATTGAATTCTATATTTGATTCGGAAATGGAATAGGATATATGATTACTCGCTTTGGTGCTCAAAAATCCAAACGTTCACACCGTCCTAGTAAAAAATCAACGTCCGAAGTCAACCAGTCCACGTGTACCAAAAGTGAATTTTCCTCAGGGGACATTTTTTCCGGGGACATTTTTTACGGGGTTGTTCGTAAATGACAAAGGTCTTAAAATAACCAGTGGCCTCCCCTCTTCGGCTGAACAAAGCAAGCAAATAAATAAAAAAAAGCAGGGGACACTGATTGCCTGCACCGTATGCTCGAATCAAAAGTTACAGAAAAACAGGTGCGTACGACGAACTCCACGGAGCTTTGAATTCCTTTCCAACAAACGTCTTTCCAACAAATGGCGTCGATCAAACGGCATTCGACCAAACGACGTTCAATGAAATGGGCGGACACCCAGTTTAGGTTTAGTAGTAGTAGGATAGACTTGTTGAGAATTAATACAGGGAATAAATCATTTCACCCAACTCCGCTTTAGATAACGTACTTCCGATCACTTAGGCGGAAAACAAAAAGTAAGAGTAGAGATGACTGTGTTATTGCATGTGTTTATTGTACACGACGACAATCACGTTCGGGTTGCCAAAACTCCTCTACAATTCATTGAGTGGGTGGTACAAGTCATTCACTGGCAATCACCCACCAGGCATTTTCTTTTTGTAAACTGTCCCTAAGAGTCTAGGCAGCTAAGACGCTCAGACTTGCAATGCAGGTTGCAGTACATCAGTGCCACTAGTGTTCCGTGAATTTTGGGAGCAAGCCTTTTTTTTTCAGAACCTGCCATTTTTTTGGTCAATACACCCAATAAGCACCCTTCTTTTGGGTGTAATATGTGGCACCCCTGTTACACCCATTATTGGGGTGTAGCATTTACACTCATAAGGGTGTGAGTTATCTAACACTCAGTTTACACTCATAGGGGTGTAAAAAAATTACTGCTGCAGGTGACATTTTTTCCAGGGCACGTTTCTTCAGGGAACATTTTTTTCCAGGGCATATTTCTTCAGGGAACATTTTTTCCGGGGACATTTCTTGTGGGGACATTTTTTGGGGAACATTTTTTCCTGGACCCGCCCGAGCCTGGGACACTTACGAGCACTTATGAGATATTGATCTAAGACATTAATCTAACGACATGTTTGTGTGTGTGACTATTTCACTCTGTAGGCTGAAAACTAAAGAGGCCGAAAACTCGGAAGACCGAACTATCGAAAGCCAGAAGCCATCAACAAATGAAAAATATATATTCGAAAAGTTACATCTGCTACATAAGGTAGTTCCACAACGCTGTGCTCAGGACAGGTATTGGGAATTAATGTGCTAAATGCTTTTTATGTATTTAAAATAACTTTATATGACCTTGTCCAGCGCATGCCACTTTTTGGCACAATCCCTCGTGTACTGGGGTTGATCTTACGATCTTACAGCTGTGGATAGAGAAAGAGCTTCTTTTGCAAAATGTATTTTAAAAAGTGAATTTCTACGTGGATTCTTTTTCAACGTTTTATTCTTAAATTATTTATTTCGCAGACATCCTCTTGGAATTCCTTATTTTTCATCGTTTATATCATCGTCATCATGTATTTCTCTCTCTCTCTCCTCATTTTTCGGCCTTTCCATAATCCAGTCTTCGACTGTTTGATATTACCGCATTAAAAAAAAAGAAAGAAAGAAAACTGTCTTTCAATTTCAACACATCGGAAGAGCGAATAATACACCACTCGGTCTCACTGGGCCTCACTAGAGCCTCACCTCCCCCAACCCTACCGTTCTTTTTACGTGCATGCGATGCGAGACGAATATTGTGTAAGTCCATTAGCAGGCTCTGTAGCAAAGTTTTCCCGATCTATCCGCCTATTCTCCCTATTCTCAAGGGCTTCCCATTATTTTGCAACGACCTACCCAACGTGGATCTCTCCAGACAGGTTTCACGACCTCAATTTGGCGCTTCCGCTGCCGGGGAAACCCCTTCTGGGATAGGGTGCCAGAACAGTGACTGCATTCCGCGGAACGATATGAAGTTCTCTTGTGACCGGCAGTGTGGCGCTACTGTACGATGGCAAGACGGGGCAGTTCACGGAGCCGTACGTACCTTAAGTTTTTTCAATATTGTGAACAATTGGAGGCATGGACAGACATGAAATGGACACGTAAATATTCAAGAAAGAATTCCGCGTAAATGCTACTGATTACATTTCACATATGTGCTACAGTAAACGAGCTACGAACTTCCAAAAGCGAGAGACCGAACTTATAAATTTTTTGCAGCTTTCGTAATGTTTTTAAAAACTTCTGCAAAAAAATTTGCAAATGTGTCCAATGCGAATTGTTTGAAATTCGAAAATCTATCGAACAAGGCCATTTTGGTCCAAATCGGTTCAGTATTAGCTGCAAAAGATCGCATTGTTTCGCCCATAGAGAATACATGGGGCCGCCGGAGGTCGTATCCCCTCTTAAGGAGATGACAGTATTGTTCGGGAAGGGGGCCACGGTTTTTGTTACAATGCAAGGGATCAGCGTGTATGTACCACGATTCCAGGAGCTTCCTCGGTCCCAGTCTTTGCTCGCATGCCAAGGTCACCGCGTTATCGTAGTCGAAACAATGCCCCGTGTTCCAAGAATGCTCGCTGAGTTCGGTCTTGAGCCGTGTGGCATGTGTTGCGTTCCGGACGTCGCTCTTGTGTTCTTTTATGGGCACCGTGCGCTAGAGTTTTCTATCGACGGCAGCGGCCCCTCGAGGGGAAACGCGGCGTAATGCCCTGGTACCAGCCAGCAGCGTCTAGCAGTGCTGTGCTAGTTTCGCCGTTCGAAAAGAGCGATTTGAAGCTGCCTGCATAGAAAGTCAAAGGAGAAGTCAAAATGGAAACTAATTCTATGTGGTAATCTGCCGCGACAACCAAGTTACTGTGAAAGAGAGGCAACTTGCCGTAAAGTTTTCGTCCTTCTCGCTGTATCGTCCCGCCGATCACGTATTTGAGAGAGCGCTTTCACGGCAGTCCACCCAACGTGCCGCTCAAATCCGTTGTATCAAACTTAGAACTCATTCCTTGCATTTAGTATATTTGTCAATGACCAGTTGAGCGTCACGATGCGGACTTATAGCACAGCAACTGACGTGAAAAAGTTGCAAAATACACCAATGTATGACCAATGAACATCGTGGAGCTTGGCTAAAATTAGTGTCTGCCATATGTCGTACAGTATTTATCTCTTTACTCGGACCCTAATTTTGCGGCGTGTCGGCGAAGACTGGATTTGGACCTCGTCTTCCTTCAGTGTAAACCTTGCATGCGAACGCGGGGAATTATTTGTCCTCCCCGAGCTGCGTTTCGCAAGCCGTCATCATTTTATGTAGGTGCATTCTGTCCCTATGATCTGCATTCCCATCGTTGCCAAATCTTGTGATCTCTGTTTACAAGTGGTTGTTTGCTCCTTCCTATTTGTCCGCACACACACACACAAAAGTAATTATGCGTTTGTCGAACAGCAACCTCACTGTTTCTTCTTAATTATTGTCACCTTTTTTATTTTTTAGCATAGTTTATGTTTTGTGTTTCTTTTGGGAATTGTGTTTCCTTGGGAAGATTGGGAATAATTTGACTAAGAAACAGTGCATCATCACGTTAACGGATTATGCATAAGAAAGAAACGAGAACGTTTTTTTTCCCGCTATCTTCGTAATGTACATTCCAATTTGTTGTTGACTATATTATTCATGTGAATTCTTCAGTGCGAGATTTCCGTCATCATAACGCAGGTACTGGACGTAGCTAGTCTCTGATGCGTAGTCTATAATTGATAGTCCCTTGCGGATAAATATGCACTTAACTTCACGTAAATACAGGCCATGAATACTAGACGCTTGTCTGCGCTACACACTGTGTCACACATTGTGCATAGACACATAATGCTCCACGTGCAAAAGGCTTCCCCATTGCATACCCCCCCCCCCATTTTACGTGACAAACCACTTCCACACAAGTAGTCTCACGGGTTAATGAGCCCAAAGCCCCAAAGCCGACATATAAAATTCGGGAAAACACCCGTACGCACCAAAGCCACATACGCGAAGGCGCCGATACGGCGGCAGTACCAGACCGTTACGCGCGAAATCGCCACTGGTGGCGCTGTCGATCAAGCGACCGCAGCGTCCTCTCGCTAGTGCACGGTGCCCATACGGGTCCTTCTTTTCCAGCCTGTCTCGCCAATATAGCACGTGTCACAACCTAGACATTGTAGCTTGTACACCACGCCAGACTGCTCTTCTGGGCCGACAGTGTCCTTTGGCTTGGAGATGAGGCTGCGCAGTATAACGTGCGGTCGCAAGGTCGTCCAGTCCTTAAGTAGCAACTGGTTGTCGGCTCTCCCGCTCAGTCTTACACTGATGATGCCCGTGGTATGACAGGCGAAACGTCTGCTTAAAGTTGTTTGTTTGTTACGTTAAGTCGGAGTCCTCTCTTTCTTTCGTTCAGTGAGTTGTGCATTGTAGTTGTGCGGCCAGCGACGATGCGCGTTGCTTATGGAAGGAACAGCTGGTGACAGCGACTCAGTCGCATGAGATCCTGATTCGCCATGTTCATGGTCGTTCGGACGTCAAAACTGCATGGAAACTGGATTGCTTGATTTTTCGTCTCTAGAAGATGACAAGCAGTTCCTTATGTCGTCCAGGGCTTGGCGTAACGGCAGAAATATCACGAAGATATGCCTGTGCCACTATGACATGTACGTTCGGCACTACCCGCAAACTGCAGCGTCGAAGAACTGTATTAACCCGTTTTCCAGTCACAGGAAGAAAGTGAAGGGCACGAAAAACATTAACGTGAATTTGGTACGAAGGGATGCATCACTGTCTCTGATACCTGGCGATCGTGTTTGCGTAACGTGCTACAAGCAATGCCTGAAGTTTGAAAAGTTTGAAGCAGTTTGCTTTGCCGTTCCCTGCACTGCAAGAAGCCCATGCTTGTTCCGATAGTAGCACAAACGATGATGAGCCGTTTTGGGCACTGTTAAATGCATCGCTGCAAGTATTGGGCGAGACACCTGTGAAGAAGAAGCGGTCGATGCCTCAACGGGAGACGTATGCCAAGAAGAAGGTTATGAAGATCCAGGCGTTTGCGAAGTCGATTATAATAAAAGGGCTTCGAGTAAAACTCGCCGGAGACTCAACCGACAAAACAGCCATGGCTCATGACTATGAGAACCTCCTGTACGAGCTCAAGGAAAAATACAACGACGAAGTTTTGCCAGCTAGGAAGACTTCAATTCTGACCCTTGCCCCTGCCTCCTGGTCGAGGCAAAAAATGATGGACTTTGTTGGAGCCCACGAAAGGCAGGTGCGAAAGCTAGAGACCTAAAGCATAGCACTGGGGTCCTCGCGACGCCTTGGTCTCGCAAAGGAAATCCCATGCCCGAAGAAGTGAAAACGAACATATGCAATTTTTACGAAGAGGACACAGTAGTGTACTGCTTTCGCGAAAAAAAAAGGAAGACGTTATTCAGGGGCACCAGAAAAGGATAGTCCTCGTAAACCTACGTGAAGCATATGAGGCATGGAAGAGCAACAATCCCAGCCTGAGAGCGGGGTTCTCAACATTTGCGAGCCTTCGCCCAGCATGGTGCGTTCTGGCTGGGGCACCTGGAACACATTCCGTTTGTGTGCGCCTATACCTGTGCAGAACCTGAAGTTGATGCTGCAAGCTATAGGGTTTAGAGAAAGTTACACGCAGCTTGTGCGACTGTTGGTGTGCGACATCGGGAAGGAAGAATGTATGCTTTCACGCTGTGCCCGTTGCCCTGGGGTAGGCCAGGCGGCACCTTGAAGACCAGAAACTGCTGCCAAAATAAAAATCAAGGCAAGTAGTTGTTGCTGTCTGTGGTTTCTGTTCGCGTTTTGTTTGAGCAAACATAGGCAAGCTCGCTCCCTCCTCGCGTACTGCGGCTGAGACAAGGTCGGCCCTTGCAGGACGCCTGCGGCACCAGGGCAACTTTAAAAAATCGGTGCGCGCCTTAAACGAAAAACACCTCTGAGAAAATGTGTGTTATGATTATTGGGACATTGGACCACTGTTTGTACTCCAGTTTGAGAACGACTACGACTGTAGAGCGCAGAGATGTGGCACGTGTATAATATTAGTGCACCAGTCACGGCTGTTTTGCATGCCAGATGGTGTTACATTGAAAGACAATGATGTATGACGTCTACATGTACAGCAGGAGTGTCCATACTCACTCGCAAAAATGGACATAGTGGAGCTGAATATAGAAGGACATTATGTACTCCTTATATCGCTTTCGTCCAGGCCAAAATGCAAGTCTAAAAGTGTACAGCATTTCACGGTGCGTTCAATGGCATTTGTCCTGTCTAGGTTTATGCCACCTCGTGATGCGAATGCCATGTAACGTAAGTTTTATTACGTAGTTTTTTGCGAATCGAACTCGGAAATTTGCCAAGTAAAGGTAACTTTTTTACCCTTCCAATGTGAACAGCGTGCACAATTTACTCAAATTCATGATAATAAACCTCTACCCAAGGAACGTCATCATGACGTTGGTAGACAGACTGAAACCGAAACACATCGGAATGGGACAGCTGGGTTCCACGAATGGGCATTTGTTCGCTGCCTCCTATTGAAAGAAAACTAGGACCGAAGGTCGTGTCCCTTTCAGAGACCATCGTAATCCCCTCAGGACCGTGGCTTTCGGGCGCGACCTTGTTCGCCACTAGCTTTGAACGTAGTTCAACTCTACCAAATTCGTGGCGCTGTCGAACACTATGACGTCGTTTGTTTACAAACAGGTAGAGGTCTATTGACAGGGATATTGAGGAGCTATTCCATCAGAACAAATAGTCGAACATAATGCTTTTCGTGGCATCAAGAGCATAACGCTCGACGACTTTTTGAGCGCAATCGTTGTCAGTGCGATGAAAAGAGGTCGCAAGCCCAGCCTACAGAGTGATAGTCAAGAAAGTGACAGTTCTTGAAATTGGGAGAGAGAAGACATGATCCCAGCAGAAGCCAGATGCGATAAGCTATGCCTGTGTTGTCTCGTTCCACTATCCCTCTGTGGGATGAGTCTGCAGTTTGCTGAGGTGAAAAACAATGCGCGTTGCGAAGTGGACTGGCGTCGTTGTCCGAAGGACAGGACGATAATTGCTGTCAGTGTAAAAATTGCGAGAACTGTTGTGGGTTACATTTGTTGAATCGGTATCGAAAAATGCAGCAGGGCGCATCATGCTGCACGTATATGGAACACTACGATCGGACCCGTTCTCAATGCGCACCGTCACGATAGGGATGCGTGCTCGTCTCCTGCTGTCTCATTAGATGTCGTGAATCTTTGCCTTCTGGGGATCCCACTCGTTGCTGCCAGACGGCTCTGTTTTCAGAGTGTTTTTCTTCTAAGTGGTAGCGTTGTGCGAATTAGTTTGGTTTGAATTGTTGTGCTAGAATCCTATTGCAAAGAGTGCTAACCCCGTGGTTTTGAAACTACCGTAATTCCACGCATATAAGACGCAGGAGGCGTCTTTAGGAACGTTTTGAAAATTTTCTGGCAGGTAAGCCGCACTCGCGGATAAGCCGCGAGCAATACGAGACGACTGAATTGTGCGACGAAGGAGACCATAGAGCAGTGTTTCCCAAAGTGTGGTCCGCGGACCCCTGGGGGTCCGCGAGAGTGTCCGTGGGGGTCCGCGACCGTCTCTCACATTCCAGTGAGGATTTTTGGTCCCCACAAACACGCACTCTACATGGTGCCCGATTTCCAAACACCCAGAACTTCCAAAATTGCTACAAGCATGCTTCAACGGCTAGCTTCTAATTTCTGATAGAAAAGTCCTGCAATGCACGTTTGTCCGCATCATACACATACAAACAAGAAGAAGAAACCAGTCCGGAATCGATTCTGAAGCTGTATCGAAAGCACGCAGCAGCTGACGAGGTTGCTGGTTATGCACTGGCTCTGACGGTGTGTGTGTGTGGGGGGGGGGGGGGGGTCCGTGAATTGGTTCTCATCGCTTCCGGGGGTCCGTCACCGCCAAAACTTTGGGAAACACTGCCATAGAGAACGCCATAAACCCTGTGGTTCATACTCCGGGATTGGCATAGTGTACAACAAAGGAGGCCAGCTCTGGTGTTCTACCAAGATCGGATTGCGCAATTGTTTGGCGTTTTTCATGGCTTGATGGGTCAGTGGTGTTCCAGGAGGCGTGAATCACTGTCACCACTTTCCTTAAAGCTGCTTTGGGGAATGCACCAGGAAGACCAATCTATTCGAATGTGGACCCGTCCCTGTTATGCACCGTTTGTGCATTGGCAGGGCATGTTGTGTTCCAGAGACACTGTTGGCCCTTTTATTAAAACCAGCGTATGGGAAAGGTACCAGAAAAAAAAAGTCATCAGATAAGCCGCAAAGTGCTCGTGAGAAAAAAAAATCGCGAATAAGCCGCGGCGAATACAGGCGAAATTACGGTATAGTTCAAAACCATGGATAGGTCAGGATAAGTGGAATTTGCACTACCAGCCCCACGTGAATAAGAAAAAGATGCAGAATCGAGGGTTCTGAAAGACTGTGGAAAATTCCAGCGTTTTCCAAACCTCGAAAATTGCATTTTCAAATTCTAGGGTGTTCAAGTGTTTCAAGGACCAGTGGGAACCATAATAGTGGACTTCCTTTTTCCCCTCCTCAATTCGCTTCGGGCGCGATCTATCAAACATTCCCCACTTGAGTTCATAGTTTACGAGGACTTTACCATCAGCATCACCTCCTGATGGATGCTCACCACATTGCTGTTGATGTACCAGGCCCTATTGTGGCAGGCATGCAACATCAGGTGGTTCCGATTTCACTCTCAAGTGCTGATCGCGGAACTCCAGAGAGAAGTGCATGTCTTCGAATTGTGATTCCAAAGGGCCTCGCATGTGACGACTCGAAATCACAAGAATCTCTTGCCTATATTCTTTAATGCAGAGTGCTGTCCTCACCCCATGTAAATTAAAAAGTGAAAATTGTGTCCCGAAGTGAAACAAATACAGCAACTGTTTTCGTACGCTCACAGAACGTGAAATCCCTGAACAGTGTATTCATGAAAACAGTGTATTCATGAAAACGACGGCTCACCGTTTGTTAGAGGGTCAGCTACGTTAGGTGCCGGAGAGAAGTTTCTTCTTCTTCTTCTTCCACCACTGGGTACAGTGGCCACTAGCCGCACAGGGCGATTGGCCAGGGTTTCGTGTAAAGTAATCTCTAAAGACTCATGAGACCCACGGCTTCACACGCGGGACAAGGAGAATGGTAGGATCGCATGATATTAGAAAGAAGCCATAGCAGAGGGAAGGAAGGAGGCGGAAGGTGCAAGATGTTTCAGAAGCGGCCGCAGATGGTAAGAAAGGCGGCGGCTCTCGACGCTATTTCAAACCGCCATTTCTCGGTGTGGGAGGCTCCAAATGCCAGGATGGCGCCCAGGGAGAAGGGAACCCTTTGTCTAGCCAGCGGCTGGGCAAGGTAGCTAAGGCGGGAGCGGCCGTAGAGGGGGCAGTGCAGGAGGAAGTGCTCCACAGTTTCCTCTTAATCGCAGTGGACGCAAGCAGGAGAGCGGCTGACACCCGCGCGGTGTAGATAAAAGTTCAGTGGAAGGGCTAGACAGCGCAGTCGAGTCAGCAAAACTTCAAGATGACGGGAGACGCAGCGGTCAGCCTGCCAAGCGTGGGAAAGGTGGGCGTACCGGGCTGGCAGTGAGCGGAGAGCGGTCAGCTCCAGCAGCCTTCTATACCTGGCCCGCGTGATAGAGGGCAGGGGCGTCAGGACGTCAATGATAGGGCCAATGAGGGAAATTTTTGCAAGGCTGTCCGCCAACTCGTTGGGAGATAGGCCTCAGTGACCAGGAATCCATGTCAGGACCACTTCCGTGATGTGGCTAGGACTCAGGGCCTGCAGGAGCTCGAGCCACTCGCTGGAGGGGCTGGCTAGGGCGATGATGACCGATAGGGAGTCGGACAAAAGCAGGATCCTGGGAAATGCAAGGGGCACCATTCTAAGAGCCAGTATCATGGCGAGGAGTTCGCTCTCGAACACGGGAGTGTAGTCAGGGAGGCGGATGGGGCAATGACAGTCGAGCTGAGGGAAGACGACGCCGGCACCCGCTAGCTGAGCCGAGACAGAGGCACCTGTCGCGACAACAACGTGAGACGGGAACTGGTTAACGTGCGCCGAGAGGAGGGCTTCAAGCCGGGGAGACGGAGCGTAGGCAAGGCCGGGCTGGAACGCGTCGGCAACTCGCAGGGCCATGGACGAGACCGGACAGATGGGCACAGGAAGGGCAGTCAGAGAGGTATTCAGCGAGGTCAGAAGGGATTCGACAAAGAGGAGCTGCGGGGTGTTTGATTCCCACCATCTCCGGGCGATCCACTGGGTCCGACCCCTGAGAGACTGGTTCTGTCTGGTGGCTAAAGGGCTCTGGCAAAGCGAAAGGAAGGTGTTCACAGTGAGTAGGCGGAACCGAGTCTTCAGAGGGGGAATGCGGGCTTCGGCATACAGCGCCTGGTTGGCCGTATACTTGGGGAGGCCCATGCACAGGCGGAGAGCTCTTCTTTCTTCGGCGAATAGCCTGCTCAGACGATAGTCGGGAAGGTGCGAGAAAACGACACACCCAAACTCAAGCATTGGCCGTACGTAGCACTTGTACAGGAAGAGCAGGGTGCTCCTGCGCATACCACAGCGGGCGCTGGCGCTGCGGAGGATGGTGCCAATTGCTTTCGAGGCCTTCTGGATTATAACTTCCACATGATGGTCCCAGTGAAGCATGTGATCATACCAGACGCCTAAGTAGCGCAGCAGGTTGGTCTGGCGGATGGTCTGGCCGGCAACATCCAGAACGATGGTCAAAGCTCCTCCAGTCCAGTTGGTATGGGGGAACATCAAGACTGCAGATTTCTGGACGTTCAACGTGAGGTGGACGGAGCGCATCCAGGACGACAGCGCGAGGAGATATTCTTGCAGTTTCTCACGTAGCGTATGCAGCGATAGAGAGCAGGAGAAGAAGGCAATATCATTCGCATAGGTCAAAGTGAGGATGCCCGTGTCGAGAGGTAAAGAACTCATCAAAATGTTAAACAGCAGTGGCGAAAGGGCGGACCCCTCAGGGACGCCCCTCTGCTGCGGATGCGAAGAGGAGATAAAGCGGCCATCCGAGCAAAAGAATGATCGTCCAGTAAGGAAGCTGCAAACCCATAAAACGATGTACGGGGTAATGTTGAGAGCTGCCATACAATGGAGGAGGACGTTGTGTTCCACGCTATCGTAGGCCTTCGCAACATCCAAGGTAACCAGGGCAGACATCTTTCCGCACTCGCGCGCAAGGCAAATCTGACTTTCCAGGTTGGCGAGCGCCATCCAGATTGAGCAGTGGGGGCGAAAGGCGATCTGGCTATCATTAAGCGCGGAAAAGGCTTCCAAGAAGGAAGAGAGACGGCGGTGCAGATTCCGCTCAATAGTTTTGCAGAGGACGGATGTCAGGGCAATCGGGCGAATGTTATCCATGGCCAGGCCCCTCGAGGCGGTCTTCTTGACTATAACCACCTTAGACACCTTCCAGTCACCCGGTATCCACGAGTGTTCGATGGAGACGTTCGCAATGTTCAGGAGCTCCTCTGGATGGGCATCTCACAGGGACAGGGGCAGGGTGATCACTGTTAGAGCCCGAGGTCAGCGTGCTCCACGAAGATAGGCGGGCTGCAGGCGAATGCAACGTGAGATCGAGCACCGACCTTGCGGTACCACGCAGGAACGTCGGGGATCCATCATTTGCAACACTGAGGTTATGACGACATATCCAGTCCCACAGCTCCCTGCCGCTACAGGCAGCCTTGGGACCCCATGAAACATGATAGGAGTTGAAATCACCGGCAACGATGTAACGCTGAGACACATGAGAGAGGGCACCACTGAACGCCGAGGGTTACTGGAAGCCAGCCGGACAGTACACATTGAAGACGTCCAAGGGGCCAAAGCGTGGGAGAGTGACCCGCACCGCGAGGGCTGCGCAAAGAGGGGACAGGGTTTGCCACACAACGCGGGCAGAATGCACTAGGCGAAGGGAGATGAGCGTTAACAGACCGCCTCCCCGTCCCACGGTCCGGTCCAAGCGAAATACCTGGAAGCCCGAAAAAGGAAAGGATCGTCGGGGGGATAGCCACGTTTCTTGAAGGAGAATCAGGTCAGGAGAGCAGTTCGATACAAGCGTGTGGAGGTCGGGTAGAGCTGAAGAAATCGCAAGACAGTTCCACTGCAAGACGCGCAAGCTATACTCATCGCCCAGTATGGATTCAGCGAGTGCGGCAGCAAGGACGTCGTCACCACTGTTCGGACGGCCACCCTTCTTTGAACGCCTGCCAGGGGGCTTTTCGCAGGGGCTGCACCACATTAACGCAGACGAGGCGTCACGCTTGGAGTTGGAGGAGGACGCATCCATGGCCTCGTGTGACGAGGCCGGACACAGGCGGCCAGGCTGGGCGGAGGCCGATGAGCAGGAGGGAGAGCTAGGTTCACAGGGCTGATGAGGGGGATCAGCAGAGGGCACAGCGGCTACAGCCACTTGTTTGTTGTCGGAGATGGCGTTGACAGTCTCAGAAAGGGACGAAGAGAGGGACGCAACCATGGCGCAGAGTGAGTCAAGTTCCGCTCTAACCTTCGAGACTGCAGCCTCGACGGCGGCATCAATCATCTTCTGAAGCCTATCGCCAGGGAATGGGGACTGGACAGCTTGCTGGGTTCTGCTTGGGAAATCCGAACCGCGTCTCTTCAAGGCAGCAGCCGCATCAGCCCGTGAACAGTGGCGAGAGTCCATGACCTCTAACAAGGAAGACTCCTGCTCACGGCAAGGGCATGATTGGTTGTCGGCAGAATGCTTCCCGCCGCAGAGGCAACATTTCGGGGAGACACTAGCAGAGGGCACGTGGGCTCGTCATGGCCGTCGCCGCAGTGGCGGCAGCGGGGATCGGATCTGCAGTTTTTGGTGGTATGACCGAATCGGAAGCATCGCTTGCACTGTAGCGGTCTTCGCTTGTAGGTGTCTACACAGAAGATGAGTGGCCAGGACTTGATTACAGATGGGCAGGCGAGTCCCGCAAAGGACACAACTACGGACTGGGTTGGGATACGAGGATCGTTGTCAAGCCTGCAGCAGCGGTACGCGTCGAGGGCACCAGCATCAGAGAAGAGCTCGAGGACCTCAGTAGCGGGAATAGAGACGTCGACGCCCCTCACCACCCCTCTGACACAGGCGAGATGGTGCGGGATGAATGCCTCCACCGGCTGCCTGCCGAAGGTGGAAGTTGACAGGAGCGAGCGGATGACGTTGACGTTGTCAGACTTGCAGACGATGCCATCTCTTCCATATTGGCGAACTTCGGCGATGTCACGGAACTCAGAAGTAATGGCTTCCAGGCCTTGAAGCAGAGATTTCGGGTTCTTGGACCGGATGACAGAGCCATCGGTAGGCTTGATGGCGACTGGGATGGTCGTGAGGCCGTTGGCCTGGAAGAGGCTCAGGGGGACTGAGCGAATGTCCACAGACGCCGACCAGTAAGGGTCGGGCCCGCTGCGAGCAGCGGTCGCCATCGCCGCGCGTCTCACCAACCGGAGAGGTAAGCGGCGCCGCAACCGAGGGAGAAGCAGAGGAGGCCAGACAGGCCTGAGCTTGCAGAGAGAGCAAGCAAGCTCCAACAACAAAAGAGATTGCCGCACCAGAGCAACAGAGGAACAGCCAAGCACCTGCACAGTACCTTCTTCAATTTCATATTATTCGTGCGTTGAGCGAGAAGCGCGAGACTTCTGGCGTATTCCATTGGCAGAGCTGGGTCAAATTTTTGCCCCGAGAAGGGACAAAAGCTGTTCCATTGGCAGAATCGTGTCAGACGCCGAATGTGTCATTGGCGGAGCAAGGGCAAAACGTTTGCTCGAAAGAGCAATAGTTTTGAGCCACGAGACCAAAGCTAACCCGGGAAAGCACGGACTCACGCGCTGTGCGCAGCGCGTGCTTCGTACCTCGAACAATTGTTAGCATTCCATTGACGAAGCAAACCCGTGGTACCCCGCCGGGAGCATGCACTCAAACCCCACCCAGCGCGGGGCAAAATCTGCTCTCCCAATGGAATACGCCATTCTTCTCCTTCGTCAACGGCGTCGCCGTCGTCGTTTGCTTCCAAAACAAGGGGAATCCCACGTGATTCTCCTCCTGCTACAGTATTGGCTGAGAGCGCGGCGTCTCGTTCCCAGACGTCTTAACCTCTAACGACAGTCAACGAACCAAGCGCACTGTCGTTAAAGTCGACATGGGGATACCAAAACTGCAAGTATCGCTCCCGGCACTGGTTATCGCCTTCTACCGATATTCCTCTATCGACACCGTCGCTGGCGCTCGAGAGCGGCTCGGAATAGGGCCCCTGGACGGAGAGAGCAAGAGCGACCGTGGATGACGCGTTCTACCGGACGTGTTCGTGGCCGAGCACAACACCCGTTGCGAGAAACTGTGGATGAGCGGGGCAAATGAGGGGCGAAGTCGTTGGGCGTCGGGATCATGGCCTGGGGTGCCGCAACCGGCACGGGAGCGAGAGCTCGTAGGGGCGATCCTAGGAATAGCGAGGCTGCGTTAGCCGCGTTGGCTGCCGAGACGCCGGCTGAAAACGTGCCGTGGCGTCGGCTGCCGCGTGACGTCGCTCTGGTGTCGCGGCCGGCAGCGGATGAGTGTCGAGATGCATGAAATGAAGCGGTGGGTCGTGAGTGTGCCGGAGGCCGTGGACAGCGCAGGTCGGTCCCTGGAAGCCGTGAAGCGATGGTCGGTGGGCGGATGGGATGATCAGTTAGCGGTCGGATCGGGAGCGTGGACGGAAGCGGGACGTCCGCGTGTCGGGCAAGAGCGGTCGTGGGTTTTCCTGGGTTTTCCTCAGACGTTTTCAGGCATGTGTCGGCACAGTTCTCTTAGAAGTCGGCCAAGGACGCACATTCCCCCAGGGCGTGAGTCGTGACGTTGCCCACCTCTGTGAGCCCGAGCCATTTCACCACCACCACGACCAACACAAGAGACGGATATCGTCAGTTGGCCAAGTGTTTGTGGGACCTTGTAGCCAGATCGGTCCTTTCCACCACAACTGTAATGCTACCATCTGTTGCGCTGAAATGCCTCTCGTGAGAAGATCGGCCGGGTTGCAGTGTGTAGGTAGGTAATGCCAGTGTTCAGTGCCAACGTTCTTTCGATTTCTTTTTTGATTGCATGTTACCGCCGCAAAGCAACTGTGGCTACGAGCGGCGTACAGACATGAACAGATGGAGGAGACAGGAGAGACAGCAGGAAGGAGTGAGGGATAGGGGGATTAGTATGCATCCTGGGCCGACTTCAGAGGGAACTGTGCCGACATTCGTCTGGAAAGCCTTCGGAGAACCCAGGGAAAACCTCAGACAGCACAGCCGGTGGTAGGATTCACACCCATCACCTCCCAGTCTTCAGCACGACCTTGACCACCACCAACGAGCAGACGCCTTAGCCCACTCGGCCATGCGTCAACGTTCTTTTGGATTTCTTCCGCTCTATTACGCACGAACGGTATCCAGCGCGTTGAATCTCCCCGTATCCACTGGAGAGTGGTGGTCAAGTCGGTCCAGAAGCGGTGCACGGCCCGTAACTCGAAGTTACTCTTCACGTAATTAGAGAGCCTGGAAGACATCAGCGCTCCCATTAGCTCCAACCGAGCCAGAGCCATCTTCTTGATGGCAGCAACTCTTGATTTGGCAGTTACCAGCTGCACCTGTTGTTGGGATGATTTGCAGCCAAGACGTAAATATGCGGCTGTGCCATAGGCAGTAGGGCTTGCATCGGAGAAAAAAAAAGTAGCTCTGCTTCTTCGTTATCTTGGAGGTGCTGCCGTGATGACGTGGAATTTGACGTGGAATTATAGTGGCACACCGATAAGAAGATAAGGTAATAAGCAGATTACATGTCAGACACAAGTTTTTGAGCACTGATGCGTAGCATAGCTTTATATACACCTGCACTCTTAAAAATGAACTTCGCCGCATAGCACGCTCTTACCAAACCATCATCTCGAATGATATCGTTATCTGCCCTGATTTGATGGAAACAGGAGGCGTACGCCTTTTTTGTGACGCTAATGCTGGTCATAATTGTCATAGAAAAGGCGTACGCCTCCTGTTTAGAAAAAGTAGGTCAGATAACGATGTCATTCGAGATGATGGTTGGCTAGGAGCGTGCTATGATGTGAAGTTCATTTTTAAGAGTGTGGAATGTGAAGCGACTAATACATATTTTTACTGTATATTTTGATAAGCTTTATGACATAAACGCACGGATATTTACTGGATTTTTTAGCGAATATAAATTCAGGTTCTGATGATAAGAGACGATGACGCCCTGTGGGTGCCTTTCTATAGACAACACACGTTTCTGCCACCATCAACTAGAAAGCGTTTTCCTTAGTCTAGACATTCTGAGGTAATAATTGAATCTCTGGATGCAATAAGAGGATAAGTCGGCTTTGTTAGCGCTGCGCAGGTATGAGTAGACAGAGGCCACAACAAGAGTCGAACAAGAAACGACTTTACTCGTGAATAGAAAAGGGAAAAAGGTAAAGGAAAAACGTGTTACGCGCGACACGCAGTGTGCGCAAGATGAAAGTGAACAAACACGTGAGCATACGTCAGACGAACACGAAAACGAAACTAGACAACACATTGTGAAAATATATCTAACAGGCTTATCCCATTTTTACTATTTTTGCTGCTATGACATCTACATACCAGTATGTACCTGCAAAGAGCTATTGACGTGCTACGGGACAGCAAGAAACCGGAAATGCACGTCTGTCAATGGGACGGATAATCATATCGGGCCCATTTTCTCGCTTTGGGATATTTCGACTTATCCCCTTACTGCATACAGAGGTTCAATTATGAAAAAAGAAAAAAAGGAAACCAAAGCTGGTTGCGAGGCAGTGGTTAGTGCTTAAGTGCCCCGCATTCTCGTAATTTTCCCAAGAGATACGCTTGGTCGTTTACCCTTCAGCCTCGTCTTAACGGACAAGCACGTTCCAACTCTATCTTGCCGATGTGGTGTAAATACGTTTAAGAATGCTTTGCTCAACTAACCTACGTCGTCATTTCTCTTTTCCAGAACCCACCACGACCCTACGACATCAGCAAGACGCAAGTGGACGTTGGGATATTCTACTCCGACGGAGACGAGCTCGCCACCCCACCGAGTGTTCAATCCCTCATCGCAAAGCTCGGAAATCGAGTGAAATTCGTTCAACACATTCAGGATACCGAGTTTGGCCACGCCAACTTTGTGACCGCTGCCTTAATTCAGGAATCATACATCCTTAAACCCATGTTACAGTTCTTTGGTAGGTACCACTAACAGGAGGGGGAGTTCTCTCTTCCTCGATAAGAACGGTATTCTCTGCCAGTCAGCGATCTGATGCTATTGCTTATGTTGCCTATTGCCAATTGCTATTATACTTTTTCGTGCCTCTAATCGAATAACTAATTTTCGTTTCTCTTGACTGAATCAGACCAACAACTTCTAGATAAGTCGACGGCCCGTTCACGTCCTGCTTTCCACAAGCGTCACGTTAGCTGTACAGTAGTTTTCGGATCGCGTGGCTACGTGCCCACTGCCG
Organism: Ornithodoros turicata; assembly: GCF_037126465.1. Taxonomy (NCBI): domain Eukaryota; kingdom Metazoa; phylum Arthropoda; class Arachnida; order Ixodida; family Argasidae; genus Ornithodoros; species Ornithodoros turicata. The sequence goes on from NC_088201.1 coordinate 203,289,703, forward strand.
GGCATGCGCTCTCGGTGCGGGAAGCAGCGAGCGCAAAACGGCGAGAGAGTCTACACCGAGGTTCGCCGTACTCTCGAGATAAAGCGACGAGTGCGAGGGTAGTGAGACATCAACGCGCGCCACGAGCAAGGCAATCGTTTGTTTTCATGCGCCACGGGCCCTCATCTTGTCCTTCGCTTTGATTGGTCAGTCGCTCCCATCCGCAGTTGGGTAGTTTCATTTATAATCGACCAAGGGGCGCCGGTGACATTTTTATTTTCTTCAGGAAAAAATATATGTTATTCCTAATCCAAAGAGAAGCAAAACAAGCCTAGTCGCAGGTCTCTGCGATATTTCGTTCTCGGTCGGCAAGGCTCCAAGTAAATGAGCGCGATTTGGGCAGCTCCAGCTTTTCCACATTTGGCACGCTGGATCCTGCGAACGGCTGCTTTCTTCTGAAAGCAATTTTTTTCACTGGCAGAATGGGTGGTGCAGATTTGCTTAAGACAATTAAATTCGGTGGTAAAGCCCGAAAAAATTTCGAAAAAAAATCGCGAAAACGCCTCCGAGGACGTTCGTAGTGCAACTTTGCCAATTTCTTATGTAATCCCGTAATTCCCGAATATGACGAAACTTATACGAGATGAAAAAGCTTTTTTTACTCTTTCGTTTAGTATATAGCGCGTCATCATACCTTCAGGCATCCGTCCACAGTGACGCCGTAATCGCGAAGGGGTGCCAGAAAATCGCTGTTTTCAGGACCGTTTTTCTCAAAAAGGCCATCTTCAATTTTGTTTATATTTTGTGGAGACATGCCTTGGACACCGCTCTTTTATATTATAAAATAAAATGTCTGCTTATTTTATTTCTTCAGGGCGTGCAAATTCTTTTCCCGCACCCTGGTCGCTTTTAATTCTAAGTGCCGGAGAATGGTATTTACAGTGGTGCTATTTTTCTTTCTTTTTTTCCTTGCTGAAAGTTATGACATTACGGGCTGATAAGATAGGTTGACGTGCACTCAAGGATCGATCAAGGATAGTTACTGCAAACATATATTTATTGTCGCAGTCTTACAGTGGAAGCCCCAGCACCAACCGATTACGATAAACACCGGTTCCAGGCGGCATTGAATGTTTTTGTTTTATTGAATTACTTCACCTGGGGGGGGGGGACACGATGTGCACCTACCCAGTTTGCACTCTGTTTCCGTTGGGCACAAGCACAATGATTTCAGATCCTCAAGCGTAAAACACTTGTCCGAGACAAGACTCGGTGCATTCAGACATAAGTCGTAGTTGGCACAGTAGGTGCAAACGCACTGTTCCCTGTAGGGGCTCATAGAGACATGTGACGGGCGAAGGGAATAGAACTTTGTCAGGCTCATTTTGACTTCGGGATGCGCCTCCCGAAACTTGTGGTATGCCTCCCGAATTGTTCGTGACATATAGCGCTTTGCCACTAAGTTGTCGGCATCTGCTCCACGAATTTTCACAATATCTCGAGGCCTTGGGCTCTGAATTGTACAGTCCAATTTATCGTTCAGGTAATACTCGAGGGCCAAATTCACATTCTCGGGGTCGATAACATTCCTGCCAGAGAATTGATCAGGCGTTGCCCATACTCCGCCGTTTTCCAGGAGCCTTTGACTCTTCTTGATCATGTAGGTTGTAGCTTCGGGAATAGCTCGATGTATTTCAGCCTTGGTGAATGACAAGGGGAGTAAAGTCAAGAGTCGACATCTTTCCTGCATGGTGTTGCTTGGAACATACGCCTTCCGCAAGTTTTCAAGCAATTCGTCGCGCTGTCTCTTTTCCACAGTTTCTTCCTCCACAGGAAAGTCCACACAGTAAGCGGTATTCAGCCGGCGACGAGATGATTTTGACACGGCACTTGCAATTTCTTTCTGTTTTCGTTTTACGTAGGGCACGGCGTGCCTAACTTCCGTAGGCGGTTTTAGTGTGCTAACCCCAGTGTCGTCTTCACAAATTAGCTTGTTCACACTTTGCACGATTTCAGTCGGATCACAAAATTCTGAGCCTTCGGAGCTAGGAGGTGAAGGATCTTGTTGGCTTGAGGGTCCAGACTCACCGAGCTGCAATCGGAATGCGTTATAGCAGTTCACACATATTTCATCCGTATCATCAACACGGTCAGCTTGAGACGCAGGCAAAACTGTCTTTAACAAAGTCGCACCGATCATTGACACAGCCCTGAAGCTCTTATTCCACCGTATCTTCTTCGTGTGTCGCCCACTGTAATCCGGGCAGAACAACCCGTAGAACCCGGGCAGAACAACGTATGGAGAGCAATGAGTGTGGAGAGCTCAAGCCACTAAAGCCATTTGACTCGCTGTTCCCACGAAAAGACCGTGGTTTCTTCGGTGAAGGACATCTTTATGAAATGGACAGTTGAGAAATAAAGAACCTCCCGTGCACCCACAACCCGTGAGGAACAAACGGACTTAGGTGCTTTTGTGTGTCGGCAATAGTCGTGCCCTAGGTATTCCTACTTTTGAATGCTTCGACACTGCGCTTATTTTGAACCAGAAAGCAAAGCAGCCGATAAGGCTTCCCAGACTTGCTTACATAAAGCACCCAGCTCGGAAACAAATGGACGCCGCAAAGCGCATGTGAAGATACTTCCATGCGAGACTTCCTCTTCTCAGCGTACAGCTTCACATTGAAGTGGCTTATCTCCAAAGGATTAACCCTATGGGGAGAGGTGGGTGGGCTACAGAGCGCACTTTTGTTTAAGTTACAGTCATAATAGTCGAGGTTCGTCTTGGTTTTGTCAGCCTGTAATGACGTAGCCTCCAGGAGAAGGTAAGCGGGTAAAAAACACGATTCTCTGACTCATAGGATCTAAAAGCGGCCAAGGCGCGGGAAAATAATTTGCGTGCCACGAAGAAATAAAATAAGCAGAAATGTTATTTTATAATGTGAAAGAGCGGTGTCTAAGGCATGTCTCCACAAAATATAAACAAAATTGAAGATGGTCTTTTTGAGAAAAACGCTCCTGGAAACAGCGATTTTCTGGCACCCCTTCGCGATTACGGCGTCACTGTAGACGGACGCCTGAAGGTATGATAACGCACTACATACTAAACGAAAGAGCAAAGAAAGATCTTTCATCTCATATCACCTTCGTCATATTCGGAATTCGTAGGACCACGTAAGAAATTGGCAAAGTTGCGCTACGAACGTCCTCGGAGGCGTTTTCGCGATTTTTTTCCAAAAGTTTTTCGGGCTTTGCCACCGAATTTAATTGTCTTAACCGAATCTTTACCACCCATTCTGTCAGTGAAAAAAATTGCTTTCAGAAGAAAGCAGCCGTTCGGAGGATCCAGCGCGCCAAAATTGGAAAAGCTGGAACTGCCCAAATCGCGCTCATTTACTTGGAGCCTCGCCGTCCGAGAACGAAATATCGCAGAGACCTGCGACTAGGCTTGTTTTGCTTCTCTTTGGATTAGGAATAACATATATTTTTTCCTGAAGAAAATAAAAATGTCACCGGCGCCCCTTGGTCGATTATAAATGAAACTACCCAGTTGTCAGACGCGCAAGGGACCAGCTCCCGTGGCTGAGTGGTTAGCGTGCCGGCCATGTCACGTCGAGACTGGGAGATACCGAGGTTGGAATCCCGGTGCCGGCTGTGGTATCTGGGGTTTTTCCTGGGTTTTCCTCAGACGCTTTCAGACATATGTCGGCACAGTTCCCTTAGAAGTCGGCCCAGGACGCACGTTCCCCCAGTGCGTCAGTCCTGACGTTGCCAGCCTCTGTGAGGCCGACAACGGCGAGCCCTTTTACCATCACCACCACCAGTCGCGCAAGGATCGACTGCTTTGACGGCGCCAGAGAACGGGCCTCCGGCACCAAGTGGCGTTTACCCGTCTGCGGGGTCGCGCTTCTGTCGAGAAGATGACGGCGATCGATCGAGCACGGGATCCACGTGCTCCAGAATAACATTAATTTTAGGGAACATAATATTAAAGAGAATTGTTATTTGGGCACATTGCAAGGCCTTATGTTGTGCTCACATTGGGTGCGTCATCCTGCTTCGTTCTCAACATAGTAGTTTGCCAACTACTCTGTCTACGGAGTGTTCGCTGGGAGGTGTCACTGGACTGATACGAGCCTGGTACTCCTTCGGCATCGGCCGATGCTGTGCCCCTGGCTGGCACGGTAATATTCACCGTAATGTTCACAGTTGCTGACAGCCCCAGTGCGTCAGTCCTGACGTCAGTGCTGACAGCCCGACAAAGTTCACAGCTGATGAAAGTACAACCGACGCGGAGAATAATGAAGATTGAACGCTCTACGTGGCCCACATGACGTGGGGGGTGACTCCCAGTTAAACTAAATTGGAAAGCGACTGAAAATGTGTCTTTCGAACTTGTGGAGCGACGTCAAAATGACGTTGCTGAGCAGATTTCGGGCTCAGGTATCTTTATCTCCGGACTGCGTTGATGCGGGGGTGCATGCTGACTGGACTGTCCTCATAGCCCATCAACCGAACAAAGTTTCAAAGCGACAGAAAATGCGCCTTGTGGAGTTTTTGCGTGATGTCAAAATGATCTTGCGGAACTCATTTCGAGCTCAGAAAAGTTAGACTCCCGATCATGGCGCATATTGAACTTCACAAAAGAAGATAGCGGTTTCTTTTGCAGCTGTTTGTTTTGTTGTTACGCTGCCGCCGTGTTTATTATGAGCATGTTTTCGGGCGGTATTACCGGCTGTGTAAGGCTTGGTTCAGTAAGGTGTCTGTGTGACTGTTTCGGCGACACCAAGCGTTTGCTCTGCATGCTTTTCACTAGTCGGGCTACGATTTAATTGCGCGCAAGATCGTTGTGCTCTCACGCAAGACACCGTACATCACATGGTTGCAGGTTCAGTGATGTTCTCTTCTTTTCGCATGGTTTTCTTGCGGTACAAAAATAATGTTTTTCATTGGGACAAGCCCATTCTCCATATTATAAACTGGGACTCTGTGTACAGCATCAATGTCACTACAATGAATCCTCACATTAATTTTATCCCCAACTGCCCGAATAATTTTCAGGCAATCTTCACCCTGGGTCACGGGGATTCCTTGTTATTATGTTATTATTATTATGTTATTATAATATATTCTTATTCTCATGTTATTAAGTCTGGAATGTTACTCGAGTTCACATGCCCTCTGCGAAACATCAACGTTAGCCTTCCCTAGGCTGGTATTTTCCTGAAGCACGGCTTCAATCTTTTTCTTTTCTTCTTCTTCTTATTCTTTTTTTTTTGAGACACGTTAAACTTTTCTTTCTTAAATGAGATACTGTTTGTCACTCCCTCGATCTGCGTCAAAACACAAGAATTTAATATATTAAACGGATTTTTAAATTGCTGAACCGCCGTCTTTAGATTTCATGCTTTTGACTTCTTTCTCAAGTTCAGCACTGGATGGCGTAGTGAACAGGTAGTTTAGGAAGAGTCACGACTACAACAGGAATACAAGAAAAACGTTACCAACCTATTGATAATCAAGCAGACGTTACTCTTGCACAACAACAGTCCTGGCTCTGGCAAAAGTGCTCAAGAAATATGGGCTGCGTTCCAATACCCCGGTTAGTCGACTGCCTAGCCGTCTAACCGAAAGTGCCGCCATGTTAAGTCTCGTTCCAAATCCCGCCAAGTCCGCTATTCAGTCGGCTACCGCCTAGTGCACATCGATGCAGTCTAGTTATACGCCTGACCATCTGACAGCCGGGATGGAGACGCGCGTTGACGGTACCAGCGTGCCCGCTGTTTCTGCTGGCTTTAAATGTAAGGTTGCACATAGTGGTGTTTTTCAAAAATGCGTAGAGAGTTGCAACACGTGTTTAGTTGTGAAGGTGACAGTGTATGCACGATGTCCTACAAACTTAGCGCATTACAGCCCTGCTGCGCTTGCGCCGTACGCATTTCTTGCGTGAGCAACGAGATGGCGCCACAGGCGCCTCGGCTAGGCAAGCCTGTTCCAATAGTGACAAGCAAATGGGTCTACTCAGCTGCCTAGACAGGCGGCTTCGCGGGCGCGAGGTATTGGAACGCAGCAATGGGCTGTGTTTCAATACTCGGCGCAGGAGAAGCTGTCTGAGTGGACAGCTAGATAGAGGCCTTATCGGCGGAGATTTGGAACAGACTTCCGGACTTGGCGCCGCTGTGGCCATCTGTCATGGCCCGTAGGAACATCAATTCCACACTTTATTTAAACGCCGCGTAATTCATTGATAAACGCTGAAATAATTCAGCTCACATGTCGACGCATTCTTTCTGTCTTTCTGTGTATCGTTATATTGCAGAACACCTAGTGACCTCAGTATCATTAGTTAGCAATGACCGGCAAAAATGCCATCACGACTCACTTCTATCAAGGCGTAGTCAATAAATATGCGTTTCTTGTATTTTCTTGATGTGTTCAAATCATTCGTATATGTCTCTATTTCCTCAGTGTTTCTTGCATTTCGTTGTTCTTCACGTTTTGCAAAGCTTCACTCCGCCATGTATTAACCCTGGGCCCTTACGGTACTACAATGAATAAATTCGACAAAATATCACTTTTTGGACTTATTGCTGAACGCCGTAAACACGCCAGACCGAAGCGCATCTATGTCGCAGACAAGTATATTAATTTTCACGGCTGCTGTCAATGACGACCACTCAGACGCATAGCTAGTCTGCAGACACCTGAATAGCAGTCTAGACGGTAAATTGGAACGAAACATAACATGGCGGCACTTCCGGTTAGACCGCCAAGTAGTCGGCATACCGGAGTATTGGAACACAGCCATGAATTCCAGCCAGACAGTGAGGCGCTTTCAAGCAGGTGATGTAGACGACTTTAGGCAGTAGGTTCGGATTTCACGTGTCAGCCGAGCGAAGACAAGATCGGTAATACTCGTCGCTTGTGTCGTGTAAGAAGAGAGCGTGGGGTAGAGCGGGTTCCAACAAAATCTGTTGATAATCCTCGCGCCGCTAACACGGATATTAAAAAAACACACACACATTTCTGGGCGTTTCAGTAAATACTTATGTTACTTGATCCCCCTTTGGCATTTTCACACAGGTTGGTGACACAGAGAGTCTGATACGGTTTGTGTATCCTGATGTTTAACTAAGGCTGTTGTTACCTCTGCACAGCTGCGCAACATTCATCCAGGGTGTTCAGAATCATACCTGACCAACGACGAGAGCTGGGCCTGTGGGTACGAGGTCATAACTTTAAAGCGCTATGCCTATGTGTCTATGTGTTTTGTATCTCTCTCCTTCCTTTTGCCAGTAGCGCTTTAAAGTTACGGTGTAGAGAATCATTTTTTAGACATAAAAAATATATCACCACCGCACCAGTGGGCTGAAATTATGTCTCGTCAGTAGCACATGATAAGCATGTGATGCATCGCTGGTGACATTTTACGTAGATGTAGAGAAGCGCAACACGAGTTTGTAATCAGGGGGTCACTTATTTGAAAGAAGCGAACATGTCTGTTCTGGACATTCTGTTCCTTGTTTCTCTCCAGAGAGAGAGAGAGAGAAATACATGATGACAATGATATGGGGATGACTTCCGCTCATTGAGCAGAATGCTACCCCATTGCTATGGGGGAAAATGAGAGGATGGTGATGAGGATGATGCTGACGACGCTGACAGGGTTTTAGAGAGAGTCGATCAGGCCGGTAGTTTGCAGGGTTTGATGAAGGGTCGCAAGACTGACATCTGCTTTCGTGTGTCCCATGGTCCCAAAATGAGTCTGAGATCAAGGGGTCGGCTGTCAATCCGCGCAAAGTCGTTTGCCAACAAGTGACGCTCCCTCCGATAAGTGGGACATGCGATGATCACATGGTCCGCGGTCGCTGGCACACCACACTCCGTGCACAAGGGACTACTGGCACACCCTATCTGGTAACGGTAGTACGGCGAAAAGGCAACATTCAGCCGTAAGCGATGTAGGAGGGACTTAATGACGCGCGGTAAAGATGTCGGTAAGCGACACGAGAATGTTGGGCCTACAATTCCCAGTATGGTACTGGCCGGGACATCCCGACGCCATTGTTCGACAGATGAGGAGGCAGCCCAGTCACGAAGAAGGGACCGTCTGTCGCCCCTTGGGAGAACAATCGGGACACACTTGCCCTGGTGGTGAGCGGCCGCTGCGGCAGTGTCGGCAACGTGGTTGCCAGAGATTCCGCAATGACCCGGAATCCATTGAAAAGCGATGGTGTGGCCGTGGGCAGTTATGGACTTCAGTAGGCGTAGAATGTTTATCACAAGTATGGCCAGTGAGCCGCAGAGACCTGAGGTTTTCAGGCATCGAAGAGCTGACTTGGAGTCCGTACAGACTACCCATCGCCGTGAATCGCAGGTGGCCGCATATTGTAAAAACAGCAGGATTCCGTACAGCTCGGCTAAGGTCGAAGAGGTGCGATGGGACAACCGGCAACCCCGGGTGAGCGGTATCGAGGGTACCTCAAAAGATGAGGATGACGAAGTTTTCGTTGAGGTGCCATCCGTGAAGACCGTGCAGAACCCGTCATATGCGGTGCCGATAAAATCCATAGTCAGTTGCTGTAGTACGAGGTCGGGGTAGCTACTTTTGTTGTCCGTGATCCCTGGGACAGAGGCGGTGACGCTTGGCGACGGAAGTGTCCACGGGGCCGTGCTTTCAGCGGCGGGGCTGATCACGAATTTCGGAACGCGGGATTTGAATGTTTCTCCCCAACTTCAAAGACGCGTGTTCACAAATAAGGCAGTAAAAGCAAATCAGCCGGTGGAATCAAAAAGTGATCTTAAAGTGTGTGGAGATGACTTCTCAGCTTCGACAGTGAGCGAGTGAGTAAATTGCGAGTGAGTTGGTGTTGACTTTGACAACATGTCCCGGAGGTTAGGGAGAAACGTCAGATAAAATCAAAGCATACAGCGCAAGCACTCGATTATCAAAGTGGCAGTTCACACGTGCATCCCGAGACTTCTTGGCTAGAAAGGTAGACCAAGCAGGCATCAGCTTCGAAAAATTAGCGGGTTACTAAGCTGCCATGACAGCTCAATATTATGCTTAAATTTTGTCGAACGCCGATGCATCTCATTCACTTGGCGTTTTGCTTTCCCGTGACACGCACGATATCCGATGAGTGCCAAATAGTTACCTAACAACAACAACTTTATTTCAGGATGATGGGTGGGGAGTTTCATCTCCGGGGGCGATACTCTACCCCATTGCTGGAGGTGAAGCGGGGAATGGAGGAGTGGGTCCCGTTACAATGAGGATCGAAGTCCTGTGGCGTCAAAAAAGGCGAAGAAAGCCTTGAGGGCAGAGCGTTGGTGAGCTGGATGGGGCCAAGCAATTTTGTGAGGGAGACGGGACGGGAGTCTAGCTCGTTGAGGGAGGCGGAGAGTACGGAGCGGGAAGGGTGGTAGCGTGGGCAATGGAGAAGAATGTGCTCGAAATCTTCAACAGCACCGCAGTGACTGCAGTGGGGAGAGTTAACTTGTCTCAAGCGGTAGCGCTACTGAGCTGTGAAGGCCACGTCGAGGCACATTCGATGAACTAATGCGGCGTCTTGACGAGAGATATGTGCTGGCATGCGGAAAGCGAGCACTGGGTCAACTCTGCTCAGCATGGCGGGGGGTTGTATGTCGGCGGTCCATTGGCGGGTAGCCAGAGGAGTCACAAGGCTTCGAGGTATGGACCGCCGATCGCCTTCAGCTTCAGCTTTCGTAGCACTATAAAATTAGCCTGATGGATCTCAGCATAAGGAACAATTTTTGAAATATCGAATACGAACAAGATGCGAAAAATTAGGTTGCTTTCGAGGAAACGGTCGAAACCAAGAGGTCGTTACAACTCACCGTCAACCTAGAAAATTATTTAAGGAAAGCCCTTTGATAATTTATCATTTCTTTCGTGTACAATAAATCGTGATTCCACCTCCGTTTACCAAAGGACGTGAAAATGCTGGAGTTGAACCATCGACTCACACAGGCGCTCGGCACATCGCTCGTACCACGCGACGCAATGCGAGGTAATGCGGTGAACAGGAAACATAAGGACCCTCCCAAAATCAGCAAATGCGAAGTCAGCTCTGCCTAACTGTCAGCAGTCAAGGTTGTACCCAAGGCCAAAATAATCATGGTACTGTGATGTTACACGTAAGGTTTGTCTGCCAGGTGTGGCGACATGTTGCACGTGCCGCAGGGGTAGGACTGCGGATAATTTGGACCACCTGGGGTTCTTTTGATATGCGCCGGAAATCTCCGACACACGGCGCCGAAAGCAATTTGTACCTCCTCCACATTACTACTATCCTCGGCCGGGATCGAACCCGCGATCTTGAGCTAAGCAAGACAGCACGTTAGCGACTGAGCTACTGACTTAGGCCAAGCCAAGCTTAGACCAAGGCCAAGCTAGCTAAACACTGAAAAAAAAAAGAAGAGTATTTCCAACCATACTGGCTCGGCAACCTTGAGAAATCGGATTCACAACCGCAGTCAGGGGCACCACAGTGAACAGTAACAACAACACCTTTATTTTGGCTTTGGAAAGTGGGGAGGTTCATCGCCACAGGCGATACTCTACCCCATTGCTGGTGGGAATGTGGGGAATAAAATAGGGAGCCCATTCACAATAACGATCGAAGTCCGATGGTGTCCAGAAATGTCAGAAGAATGAGCATAGAGCGCAGAGCGTTGCTGTGCTAGATTAGGCCAGGGACCAAGCAATTTCGATAGGGAGAAGGCGCGAGAGTCCAGCTGACGAAGAGCATTTGATGGCTTTGCTTTGGCAAGACAGCGAAGACAAGGCACAGAAGATATCAGTGAGAATTCCGCTCCCGATAGACGTACGTGCGGGAATCTATGGCAGAATGACACATCACGAATGGCGTGTCTCGTTCCTGGTCCTGGTGGCGTAAATTTGTTCCCCGATTCTTCCCTTGGCAGCGCGCTTCCGCGCGCCGCCAGGTATGTCATCTTCGCTGCTCCGTTTAATCTTCCTGAAAAAACGCTTCAATGCCGAAGGTAAAACTTCAGTTCTAGACCCAGAAAATTTATTCTTTGAGAAGTAAACAATAAAAAGGTCATTTTACACTTCATTGAGTTTATTCGGGGTCACCCGTCATCAACTCTAGCGAAAGAATGTTGAACGAAACCAGCGGAGCATAGCCAAGGCAATGTTCCCGTCCCGGGGTACGAGGTCGTTCTTCAGGTAGCAGTCCTGAAACAAGGACAGTGGGTAAAAGAAGGCTGTGACACATTTGTTAAATGGAGTACTAAAATAAAGAACGTCAAGCGGTAATAAAAAAAAGTCATATGGTAGTCCACACGTGCTTGTTCAAGCGCCGCTGACCAGGAAATATACGGTCCACTAATTACTGGACTCGCATGAGGTGTACATGCACATAATTCCAAAACAAGAGAAAGAAAACACAAGATACATACGAGGGCAAACGTGATCGGGATTCGCACACATGAAAGAATTTCTACCTAAAATATTCCGCTATGTGCGTGCTAATACAAATTGATGCCACAACAAGACTTGATGTTAGGAAGTGGAATGCGGTTGCGCGAGCGGACCTTTTTGTTTTTTTTTTTTAGTCGCGTGGATGCGTTTTTGTGCTGGCATACTCGCAAAGTCGCGTCTAATGAAAATACCGCAGCTTTAAGGCGCTCTTAAATCAGCAATGATGCTAGAGTATGGCAAGCCCAGCATACAATTGTAGGGAGCAAGGTTGAAAGCGTCTAACTATATGCGCCCCAGATGCAGCCGATGTCGTCATCAGCTTCCCTGCCAATGGTGAACATCGCATTGAGATATTTTAGTGAAACTTTCGAGATATCGCGCAATATTAACTAACTGCAGACCTTTCATGGTCTCAACACATTTCCCAAATTGTCGCCGACGCTAACCGTTCCCTTAGCTTCTTACAACGCAATCTAAGGCTTGCGCCCTCTCATGTAAAAAAGCTGGCTTACACGACTTTCATCAGACCTAAACTTGAGTATGCTTCGCCTATCTGAGACCACTACCAGGACTGCCTTTCCTCTGCAGTTGAACGAGTACAAAATCGAGCAGTTCGCTACGACACTAGCATTACCGCTCTCAGCAATGACCTTGCTCTTCCTACCTTATCATTGTGCCGTATGCAATCGGGATTTTCGCTTTTTCACAAAATCTATCACAACCATTTCTTCCGTACATCTCCTTTACAGCCTCCTTCCTACGTAGCTGAACGTCATGATCACGAAAATAAGGTTTGCGTACATAAGTATAATACCCTTTACTGCTTCCAGTCGTTTATTCCCCGTTTGTCAAGACTCTGAAATGACCTTCCCCGCCATGTAGCACTTTTCACTGATCACCCCCTGACTCTTCTTTCCGTTGTTTTTGTTTTTCCGCACTGTTGTTCGCGGCATCTATGTGTGTACATGCTTGAGGGTTTTTGCTTTATGTCTTAATGACTTTAGTGTTGTGTTTCCTTTTTTTAGTATATTTGATTTCTCTCTTGCTGTTTGCCACACATGTTCATTTTCTACAGTGTTATTGTCGCCCAACATCTCCGTTATGTTGTACCCGTTTTGGGTCTTTAACATATTATAAATGAATAAATATGGCAACAAAGTTTGAGCAGAAATCGAGTGAACGAGCATCGATGGACAGAACGAGCAGTGTCAAACTGGACACGGTTCCATTTGGCGGGAGCGAGCAGCCGGTGAACGACCATTAGCCCTGTACTACCAGCGAGGGCGCAGTAATTTTCTTGTGGCTCGATATCAACGATCGGCAAAAAGCGAGCGCCATTTTAAGTGCAGACTTGTGCTGAGTCTGCCTACTACATTCCATTGCGACTGAACACCGAATGTAAGCGAACAGCCAATGTTACACTAAGGAAGACTGGCAAATGTACACGACAGTAGTTTCCCATTATGCCTTCCTGCACATTACGATACACAAGTCTCAGGGTCGTACATTCGACCAGATTGTCAAGGACGATCGTGTTCAGGAACAGGAGCTAGTGTACATGGCGTCAGTCACAACAGTCGATGGACTGTCGATGTTCAACAGTAGGAGATGACTTCAAGTTCTGTCATGCACTTGGGTGCGGCGACCCGCAACTGAAATATATCTGAACAGAGTATCAGTGCTTACAACAGCACCAGCTGCCTAGAATCACTGTGCAAGCACCGGCGTTATGCGCATCCCTCGGTTAGTTGAACATTGTCAACTGTAACGTAGAGTAAATGCATAAGCGCCAGGCACCGAAGCTGACACCGTTGTTCAGTCGTCACTGCCTGGCTCTATCCTAGACATTGATGCGCGACAGGAAGTCCATTGTGTTCCCTGACGGCTATGTAGGTCCTGCTGTATACACGTGCGACTGGGGAGGACTGTGCCTTCGGCAGATTCCAACCGCGAAGCTAGGGACCATTTTGATGGATTTGTCACCGTAGGGAATAGTGCTGGGGAGAGCCCAACAGTGGTTCTCAAATCAGAGGTACTCAAAAGAGAGGTACCATAATCACTTCCCCTGAACATGAATAACTTCCGAAGGCTTCCGGAGAAACATGAAAGGCTCGAAGCAATATGGAGGCAAGCTCGTATTTTAAACAGCTACCCCGTCCTTCACGCGTTGTTGTTGCCACAATTAAACCTCATCATTGAGTTCCTGCTTTCTTTGGTGATCTGCTACTATAAGCTCGTACCTATGAATGTGACGAGCAGCACAATGCAATGTAAAATGGGTGGCGTAAACTCCGCTGTCGTGCAGCTCTGGGGACTCATTAACTTCGTCAAGTACAAGGAAGACATGCGGTTGGGTTCAGTTCTACGGTTACCATAGCAAAGCAACGTGCCTGAAGGAGCTGGACGTCACCATAAAATTCCTCTCCAAGAGGGCGAAAAGAAGGACTTTTGCCGCCATGGAAGTGGTTTCGTCCCCGGGACCCAAGCAGCACAACATCTTGGACCAATATTGGCCAAATATTGGCAATACCGGCCCAATATTGGTCCAAAATTGGACCACTAATGGGCCAAGATGTTGTGCTGCTTGGGGAGACACGTTGAAACCACACCATGCCTCTAGCAAGAATGGACAACGAGGAAATGCGGGACAAATGTCTCTTGATACCTCCGGCTGCATCCGACGCCACACGCGAGCTCCAGAAAGCAAAGCAGCACCCTGGAACATCAGAGCTACAGATTGAGGTGGTCCGCGCGGCAACCTCTAGCGCCGCAAATCTGTACAGGAAGCCCTGCTGAACTTTCTGAAGGACTGGACCCTCGCGGTCGGTTGAAGTGCAGGAAACTGTAGAACCAGATGTGTAAGCATTCCCCTTCCCCCACCACCATTTATGCCTTCCCTGAGCACAAAAATCCCAGGTACGTCCCACAAAGTTCGCACACGTCGCATATGTCCGCGACGTCTATGCGACGTTGCCTGTACGTCCGCAATGCGACTTCGAAAAGCGTCTTACTTTATGTATCCCTGGGACATACGCTACATGTAAAAAGAAAGGAGCAAGCGCGCGTCATTTTTCGGAGACATCTAGGACACGTGACCCCTAGTGGCATGACGTAAGCAAACGAGGAAAAGTTTTGGGTTTACTACTTTATTTACCAATCACATTATACACGTTAGCTTGAGCTAAAAACACGATACTCGCCAGGATATGTCTGCTCTGGTATCTCGTGACATCCGCGTACGCGGCGGAGGGCCAACAAGGGAGCCTGCATCTCATATTGTGAAAGGGGAAAGCACATTTAATAATGTGCGGTCTGCATTGGTCTTGGATTATGGCCGACAAGTCGCTGGGCACCCATCCTCAAGTGGGGTGTGCTGACAAAAGTAGATGCGTTTTGTTTAAATAGTGTGTGCAGCATTCATTTGATATAGCAATCAATCTACTATCAATTACAAATTAATTTTAAAACATCCGCAGAACATCGAAATATCGAAAATACATGTCTATGCGACGGTTCTGGGATGTGAAAACAGTAGGAATCTTGCAGTCGCATGGATGTACTTTCTACGTAAACAGGCTCTCTGTGGAGTTTGCATGGATATCCAAACATTCAATTTGCGATATCGCCAGCATGTACCTAGGATGTATATGGTTTGCTGGAATGCTACCAATATATGAAGACAGACCGCTGGAATCCTCACGGTCACCCCCCCCCCCCGGGAGAAATGTATGAAAGTCGAATATGCGAGTACTCTCACGCATATTGTATTCACAGCCGTTTACAGGGAAAACTTATTTGTGGAGTTGGTCATCTCACAATTGGACAAGAGCGAGCTAAGTGAGGTATAGCAAGACTCCTTGTGCAAGGTTCGAATATGGATGGAGTCCATTCCAATTATCGCAGTGGCCTTGCTTATTATTCCAGAGACAGTCGCCAGTGCGAAGAGTAGAATCTCGAAGTTAAAACTTATTTTAAAAGAAATGACTTGCGCACAATGGCGGCACAAGGTAAATTGTCCGGACTTAAAACGCTTTGTCCGAAAGGAAGAAAAATGGTTTTGTAAGTTTCTGATTGTGTTAATAACTTTTCTACTACTTATATCTTTATATAATTCTAACCAAAAGTTTTGTACTGATATGAACATGTAGGCCATCAAGTAGCATATGCACAAGGTGTAACAAAACATCGTAGAAATATTATGTCGCAATCATCATACCGCTTGTCGCCGATGGTTTGGTGTTTTGTGGGACAAAAACAACTCTGACCCCGATGCTGTTTCTTCTTTGACGCCTCCATCATCTTTAAATTAGGCCCCGGATTCCTGCTCTTGCCTTCCTTGACACGACCCCGCGGCTATAAGCTCGTATCCAGGCCAATCAACAATATGTCCTGACACCGATAATGCTGCCGGTGATGTAGCAATGTGCCGAAGCCTACATGTTGCAACTGCCAATGGGACTACCTTATGAAACCGGTGGTGGATGAGTAGCGGTTAAAAGGAGTATGTTTTGCTGTTGTAGCTAATTAAGTGCGAGCTGTATCCACCGCACCACTAAAACGTTAACAAAAAAAAAAAAAAACGAACGCAATAATAAGACAAAGAAAATAATCGCCCAGCATGTGTTCACTGAAACAAAAATAGACGTTTCTCTCTTTCTTTGTTGAGTGCCTTGCAAAACAGTGTGGCGGACAGAACCGTGGTGTGTGCGTCAGGGTGTAAGCAATGGGCCCCTAAGAGGCACTCTAAGAAAAAAGGTAGGCGCCACGACACCCCTTTTGGGGCGTAGTCGATTGTCCCGTAAGTGACGCCCCATAAGTGTCAAAGAACACCCTAGAATAAGGGTGTTCTTGTACACCCTCCCTGAGAGAGTGCTAGTATGCCCCTGTTTACTGGGGATGTTCTTGTACACCCTCCCTGAAGGGTGTGCTAGCACACCCCTGTTTACTGAAGGGTGTTCTTTTACATCCTCCTTGAGAGAGTGGTAGTACACCCCGTATTACTTAAGGGTGTTCTCGTATACCATACCCAAGGAAGTACCAGTGCACCCCTTTTACTGGAGGCTACCCAGATAACACAAGCCTATCCCACGGACGTCAACGGAATGTCCGCCTTCGGACTGCACGGACATCCCTGGGACTGCATCATTTCGTTTGATACCAGTCCGTATGAACTCCCAGTGAAACTCCGAAGTATGGAGGTTCCAGGGATGTCATGTGGGATCATATCGGGAGCAAGACAGGACTTGCAATGGATGTCTCGTGCCTTCTTTTATACCCCACTGATATTTTTTTCGGCTCCTATACATCTTTAGGTTGTAAAAGGCAACATATGCAGTAAACATGTCATATGGCCCATAAGATATATGTATTTTTCGCGCTTCCCAGTCAGAAAATTCTGTCCCACGGATGTCCATCGGATATACTTTCACGGAGATATGGATATCCGCAGAATAATGAAATTCCTCCAGAGGCTATACTACGGAGATCCACTTGGCCGGGCTTCGAACTTCCTACGAACGAACACCTTGCGGACACAACCAGGGCATGCAGGAATTTCATGTGTTGTCCGGGCTGTTAGTACACACCACCAACCCTCTACCAGAAACGGTTCATTACACCCAAAAATTTATTCTACACTTTGTAAACGAAACAGTACTTCATGAAAGTGAGTTTTCTTATACATGCAAGCCACAAAACAGGAAGCTATAACAAATGCAATGCTCATGGCAAACAGTTTATTGCACATATTTGTACATTTGGTGGAATGAAGAACTGGAATACAGGAAGCTTTATGAAACAAAGAAACAAACTAACAATGAGTAGTTAGCACTGCCCACTAGTTGCCCACAAAACACTAGGGGTCAGGGCATAAATTAGCAATTAAACCTAATTACGACCTCACTAACTGGGGAGCACCTAACTCATGTCCAGACAACTCTGTTGTGGGCGACTAGTGGTCATAGGAAAGAGAAAAAATAGGTAGAAATAGAGTGGAGCGAAACAATTTATTCGAAAATCAACGATGCCACATCAAAGAAATCGCTCCGGAATGGCTGAGTGACCAGCGACCGCCGTGCTTGTTGACGGACGGAGATCGACGACAGGCCACCTAGTTGTAAGGCATCACACCAGAAAGCACCACCTTTATGACTCTATGCACGAAAGACAGAGAACAACAAAATACTAGCAGGGATACAAATTGCAACAAGACAGTGCTAAACAAGTCTAAACAAGTGAGAGCAGGTACAAAACATCAGGAAAAAGGCCTAACCACTACGAAACTAAAGCACTAACACAAGATGAAAATAGCAACAAAACACTAAGACACTGCTAAACAAGTACAGACATCCGACTGCAAGGAGAGAATGCATCGGGGAAAAGGCTTAAGATGAGCGATTAGGCCTAACCGTAGCGTCAAGGCACAACAGCTAAGACAAGATGACAAACACAATATGCTAGGCGCAGGGTAACCAATGAGCAGCGCTAAACATGAGACAGCCCGGAGGAAAGGCTTTAGACACACAATGCTATGAAGCTCAACTGCATGGAAGCCACTGCTAAACAAGTTCAGCCATGTGGCAAAAAGGCCTAATCATTATGGCAAATGCTAAATATGCGACAGCAGGGAGAAAAGTTTAACACGGGCGTGGTAAAAGTGTGCAAACATCGAGAAAAACGCTACGGCAAATCACTCACCTTTCTCCCGCGGGGACGAAGCGTCCACTCCTGTCCACAGCCAGACCTCCCCTGACGAGGCAAGGCGAAGCGGAGCGACCGACCGCACGTCCTCACTCCACGATAGCCACCTCCTGACTGATGCAAGTGTCGCTCTACGAGTGCCACGCATGCGCGAGCGCACCCTGAGCGCCCTGTGCGCTGGTAGCCAGCGGTCATCCCTTCACGTGTGGGAGTTCTCCCTGCAGCGCCGCGCCGAATTTTGGTTTGACTCTCTCCTTTCTCTGTGTGCGCTCCTAGCGGCAACAGGTTGCTTCTCCATTTCTTCGGTCTCACTCTTGTTTCTTTGTGTGTGTTTATTTGGAAACGCTCTACAAAGAGAGTGCGCACTGCGCTCGCGTCATCATTCGGACCAACATGTAAAAATGTTCAGCCACCACGCTTTACAAACTTGTCCCTGCATTCACGTTTCTTGGGAAGAAGTGGAGCATGAATGCTTCAACAAGGAGAGTCGCCGTAACGAGCTCGTCATCGCTGCTTTTCACTACGTCATAGACATGGTAAGCCTTGGCAATATAGGAGAGATCTCCCCATGGCCACAGCAGGAGATGGTATGTCATATCCACGCCTGTTACAAGAACTTTTCTTCAGAACAATAAGAATTATATTCAATAACTGGTTAGAAAAATGACTAAAGGAAATATGTAATCTTGATTTATTCATCGCCACCGTCTTAACTGTTGGCTGTCTTAATCACTCAGTACTCGTTTGTCAATGATCTGCTATATAGATGTATTCAGTTTAATGGCAGTGCCTTCGCTTTATGTCATACGAGTTGCACTACAGACCACATCCAACTGCTTTCACAGTAATTATTTGGATGCAAAAAAGTGATTTACTAGCTGATATAGATGAACAGGTTTACCAAGCACCATATTTTGTGTGCCGCCTCAGAATCGTTCAGACCTGTTCAGGATCTATGACAGTATATTTTCTGGCAAACAGAGCATATACAAAACATTGAAGCCCATCAGGACAAACACAAGTCTCTTGAAATTGCTCTCTGAAGCAAAATGCCAAGAGGAGCGTAATGCATTCTTGGAGCATGCATCTAAAGAGCAGCTTTGCAATCAGGGAGATTTGCATACATCGTTGTAAAAGGAACATTCAGGTGGGCGCTAAAGTGATGACTCTGTTAAAACCATAGGGAACAACTACTATATTTTTTGCAAAACGAAGCAGTGTTCTTGGTTCCCCAAAGCCTTGAAACTATTGTGCAGATACAAGAGGCTCATTGGTGGCTACCACTACATTCTTGTGGCGATTGATTACCTCTCCCGTTTTTTGTGCTCCCTCCTGCTAAAGACGAAACGCCCTGCCGAAATGAAAAGGATCATGATACGACTTTTTCGGGGAGGTAACGTTCCTACATGCATTTTTTGCGACAGAGGTGGGGAATTCTACAACTAGACCGTCAAGGAGTACCTTGCACGACAGAAGGTCTTCATGTATTCCACCTTCTCTCCTATAATCAAGCCTCCCAAAATGAGCGAACGTGAAGCCACCTCCATCTTATTTGAGCACGCCGCGCTCGTTGCTTTCGGGGACGCCACTTTGAATTCAGAAACCACATCTCTATGTCACACACTCAAAAAGTATTTCCAATCTCACAAGCTGGATACCTCGCTTGAATTCGCCGATAATGTCTACTCTCTGGAAACACCAAAAGAGTTGCACGTTCCAGGACCCTTTGTAAAGCTGCTGTTGTTCATGCCTGTCGGGGGACACAAAGAAACTCCAGGCATCTCTCTTCCCATAGTGTGTCAATTTTCTTTCAAGATAAAGACGAAAATCTTTGCAAGTACATCTGCCTCTCGGCTATTATGCTACACCCCAGGCACTTCTGGTTCCGATAAACGAGCGCATAGACGAATGCGCGTGCTTCAGCTTCGACCGAGCCGCACAGAAATGTAATACAGTCAAACTCCTTTATAACGAACTTCAGGAGACCGCAGAAAATCTTTGTTGTAAAGGTAACTTCGTTAAAATGGATGTTTCAAAGGAAAAATGCCTTAAAATACTAGCAATCTTGTTTGTTGGTAGAATTTCTTTGGTCTGATCAACGCACCTCAGACATTCAACCTACAAAAGACATGGAACCTTATCTCTGTTTTGACCTTTTTACCTCCCTTGCAACAATAAGCCGCGAAATGGTGTGACGAAAACAGCGATCAGAACACACGGAGAGGACAGCTTCTGGCAACATTGCACGTCACCATTCCGGCCTCCTGGATGCTGGCCAATAGGAGGACGTGGAGGGCAGGCACTTCCCAAGCCTCTGCTCTCGCCTAAGAGATAGCGCAGCGTTACCGTTGTTTTGCGTGTCGAACCTCGTCCGCTCCGTACAGCCTGCCCACAAGAAGCAAGTCGCACAGTTGAGGTTCATGAATCCTGACTGCGCCCCACCCACGTGATCAAGTCATTTGGTTGGACAGATGCCAGGAGGATGAACACCTCTTCTATCTTCCCGCCTTTTATGACCCTCGTGGAACCGTCATCTATGGCGCCGAGCGCACCGCGTCGGAATGAAAAACTCTCTTGAAAAGTTCGCAATTGAATTCGACATTTGCTTGCAAAACTTTGCTGTAAAGGGCGCGTATTTCGCCCTACAGACTTCAAAATCACTTCATTATTTTGGTACATTCGTTATAAAGGAATTCGTTATAAATGTCAGAAGTATACATTGAATCCTATGGGCGCCTGACGAGACCGCGAAAAACGTTCGTTACTACGGCCTTTTCGTTATAAAGGCGTTCGTTGTAAAGGAGTTTGACTGTATTCAGCTTTCCAAGGGCACCACTACCTTAGGACTTTCGACTACCTGTGCAAGCAGCACGCCAATATTGGACCCATATGAGCTGCCAATATTGGACCAATATGAGGAGTGCAACCAGGCTCCATATTGGACCAATATGGGCTGCCCATGTTGGTCCAGCCATTTTACGTCAAAATTCTGTTATCCTTAGAGGAGCCGGCAACATTTTAGCCTGTATGAAACGTCCGATCTGACTGTCGCGCGTGCACATTAGTTGTAGGACGCATGATTTCGCTCAAACAACCACGCTCGCTCTCAGTCGGTTCGACCGAGTGGCATTGGCATCGTGAAGCAAGGTGGTGGCTGCTTCCAGAATGTGGAAAGGCAAGTTGGCGAGTTCTATTGAATGTTACAATGGGATTGCCACGTACGTTGACTGTTTCGAACAATGTGTATCATCTGCGGGAAGTTGTTGGATGTAACGACATATTGAATTGGGCATTTCACACCCTTCAATGTCCAATCTTGCTGTGCTGCTTGGGCATCTGTGCAACACAGGTACGTACCATTTTTTGTATTTTCAGTCAATATGGGGTGTACATGGGCAATATAGGGCCCAGATTGCCCAGTTTCAGCCAATATGGGGGAAATCTTGGCAAAATGGGCCCCATATTGGACCTGTATCGCCAATGACCAGCCAATACGGCCCAATATTGTGTGCTGCCTGGGTGGCCGTGCTCTTGGGCTTTGAATCGCGTACCGTGTTCACGGGAGAGGAGGATGCCACGAGCTCCGTCGAGATACCCCAAGAACCCCCGTTTCACAACATAATCGTATACACGGATACCGTGGAACCCACATGCATGGAGAGTAAAAATGAAAACGATATTAAAAATACTACCCTTTTATTACGAGAAAGAGAAGCACGTCGTCACCTACATGCTAGATAACAATCAGAACAATCAGTATTTTAGCCTGTCTCAATTCAAAATCCCCTCAGTCACGATTTTTCTTGCGGATGAAACGGGAAGATGTTTACCACTCCGATCCAAAGGTAGAACCAATTTAACGTTGCACTTCAAATATGTACCGTAATTCCCTCAAATAATTCCCGTGTATATGGGAACCCTTCTCCAAAGAGGAGGTGGTGTGTTGAGCAACATATCCAAGTTTACCATTCCCATATGGCAAAAAATAAAACAAATCGCCAAGAAAACGTTGAAGCGCTTGGAACGGAATTTCGCCGATGGTGAAGGAATATCCTGCACAGTAAAAAGACAGCCATAGCAATGGGGAAAGACATGCTGGATGCCATGCAGGGCTCTGGAAGGAACAATGGAAAGAAACGTTGCAAAAGACAGGAAAAGGCACGGACACACGACGCACCTGCACATATCTTTGGTTCACCATGGGGGTTACAAATCCGCTGCGCTCCGGCCATGACGTTAACTAAAGACAAAAAACAGTCGCAACGGTCACCACTCTGTCTGACGAGTGATGTGATGATATTCGAACCCCCTTCTGTTCATTACGGAGTGGAAGATACTTCGTACTAAATCTTTTATCCAGTCAACGGGGTAAATAATACAGTGATCGAATTTTCTATTCAAAATTTGCAAAGGGCAGACTTCGATCTCCACGGCAGTTTCGTGTCTTTGACTGCACGTATCGTTCGCGACGACGGAGGAGAAATTGATGAGGAAGATGTCGTTTTCCCAATAAACCATCTGTTGAGTGGCATGGTTAAGACAGTCACCGTTTATGCAAACAACAAGCTCATGAGTTCCAACGAGTTGTACACCTACAGGAGTATTTTAGACGTCGTGCTTTATTCCACGCCCCTGGCACAAGAGACTGTGCACGTGGCTGGGCTTTTTGTCGAGGATGACAAACATTTAGAAAATGATTACGACGTCTCGTCCCGCGGTCCGAAACAGCGCTTCGAACCGACGAAGGGTGGAAAATACTTATTGCATGAAGTGTACCGATATTCTCTGTTCAATGAAAAGACAATGTACCCCATTTTAAGACTCAAGAAATGCTTGGTATCCTACGACAACAAGTGCTATCTCTTGGATGCTGTACATTCCTTCCCAGCTTCTTATACGGTAAGCTGTGCTGATGTTTTGACGTGTATAGGATTACAATAGTACTCTCTCTTTGTGCAGCATCGGAAAACCCGGAAGAGAGGCAGAGAGCGTCACCAGGGATCGAGTGACCGTGGAGCAAAGAGCAATTCCTTCGTGCACGTGCATATAATCGAGAATACAAAGTTACAAATGAATACAAATACAAATAAAAAGTTCTAGTCTAGATCTCTCTCGCGCGGACAGGAGAAACATGGGTCATCGTGGCAATGTGGTAGCAGAATGGGTGTATGAAAAGAATGACTATTCCGACAATGGGCTGGTGCCGGGACCTGCACAATGACGACACTGTGATGAAGGGTCCCCATACCTTTTCTGGCACGCCTGATCTTCTCGTAATGTTCCGTTTGTGAGATCAGGTATGTCAGGGAGAGTGCAGGCACCTATCGACCAACCCAAGAGACCTCTGTGTATGTATTCAATAAAGATGTTTCCGCGAAAAAAAAAACACGGGTCTCGTCAGAGTTATTCAGACTATTTAATACGTTGAATTTTGATAACCAAACGGTGGTTTTATAAATCAATGACAATGTGCACGATGTACACTGCTTGCAAGTGATGCTGCTTCCACAGTGCGCACTTAATATGAGCAATTGCACGAGCGAGAAGATACACGATGTCTGTGGAGACGTAGTTGAATTCTGTGTTGGAGGAGCTCACATATTCGCTCATCAGTCCCAAGGGTTCTTTTAGAACAATTATGCTGACGTTCTTGTAATGGGTGCAGACCATCTACAGTGGCCCCGGAAAGATCTCTCCTATATTTGCAAAGCCCACCATGTCTATGACGTAGCGAAAAGCAGTGATGACGAGCTCGATACGGGGACCCTCCTTGTTGAAACGTTCATTGTTCACTTCTTCTCAAGAAGCGTGGATACGGGGACGGGGAAGTTTGTAAAGCGTGGTAGCTAAACATTTCCACGTACAGGTCATGCGAGCGCCGTGCGCGCTGCCTTTATAGGGTGTTTTCAAATAAACACACACAAAGAAACAAGAGCAAAACCGAAACGGAGAAGCAACCTGTTGCCGCCAGGAGTGCGCATGCAGAGGTAGGAGAGAGTGAAACTACAATGAGGGGCGCCCGCTAAGAGTTCACCGCTGGGTGCGGGCTGGGTGCGGCGGCGCAGAGGGCGCTAGGACCGCGCGCATGCATAGTACCCATACAGAGGTGCTAGCGTCAGTCGGCCGCTGGCTGTCGTGGAGTGAGGCCGTGCGGTAGGTCGCTTCGCCGTTGCAGCACCGCATCAGTTGAGGCTTGGCTGTCGAGGGGAGTGGATGCTTCATTGCCACGGGAGAAAGTGAGTGATTTGCCATAGCCTTTTTCCCCGATGTTTGCACATTTTTTACTGCACTCGTGTTAAGCTTTTTCTCCTTGCTGTCACATGTTTAACATTTGCCGTAGCGGTAATGCCTTTCTCCACATGACTGCACACGTTTGGCAGTGACTTCCACGATGTTGAGTTACGTAGTGTTGCGTGTCTGAAGCAGACCTGCAAACTTGGGAACATCCAAATTTGGGAGACCTCAAAAGCGGGGGTAGGGGCTAGGAGGAAGCCATTATTGGGAGACTTTTATTTGCATATGTAATAGGAGCACATTTGATGCCAGCAGCATGATGAAGCACAAGCTTCGCAGCAACAGACTTTGCCCTCTCCAAGAAACTATCTGGGTGTCAAGCAGTGGCAAGGATATGGCACTTTCTCAAAAGAACGTGAAGACAAAACTGTCTTAGTTCTCTTCACTGAACTGCCCTCACATTCAACACTACTCGTTCAGCACTACCTCAGTAATGTGTCTGAACTTCAAAAGCCCATCTAGACTTCCCAGGAGAGCATAAGTATAATAGTTGTTGAACAAGTTAGTTCAAGAGTCATTAAAAAAGTAGTTTGCATAATACGTCAGAACCATCAGACACAGTTGTACACCACTGTGGTCAGTTTAGCATGCATATCATGAGCTCTTGTGGGCGGTTTCCAATTTCACTGACAGCTGCAGTTGACATAGTTCGAAGTACAATCCTGCTCCGTGTTTCGAACTCCCGACGCTGCAAAGGAATAGGCTTTGCAATCGTGAACTGTGCCGAATGCATGGTGCCCTTCCTGGACGCGATCATGCGTCCCAATTCATCTGCGTATTGCTTCAAAAACATGTCTAGATACTGGTTGCACTTACATTGAGCTGTAATGTGCAATATGCAAGGTAGAAACAGTGCAAAGGCACCTTTGTCGCAAGAAAACATGGAGAAAATGCCCGAAACTCGAAGTGCTAGGACTAGATCCATGACCAGAACCCCTGAACTCCATAACATGGAGGCTCCAGAAAGCGACAGCGATGCCGATGGCAATCGTGCTGGTATTATAGATTGACATTTTCGTCTGTGTGGCCAGAGAAAAAGCAGGTGTTTGAGATATAGAGGAAAAAATTGCGTTTTCCGGGAGATTTGCTTTTCAGTCGTGCAATCATACAAACCGGTTTGAATCCGGGAGTCTCCTGGATGAATCGGGAGAGTTGGCAGGTATGGTCTTAAGCTTTTTCTCTGTGTTGTCGCATGTTTAGCGGTGTGCGCCTAGCATTTTGTGGTTGTCGTGTTGTGTTAGCTGTTTCGTGGTTAGGCCTAATCGATCCCGGTAAGCGTTTTCTCCGTGCTGTCGCACGTTTAACAGTTGTGGTTAGGCCTTTTCCCCGGGGTTTTGTACGCGGATGCATGTCAGAACAAGCCCAGCCATGGTCAGCACATGTTTGTCAGACAAGGGGGGGGAAAGCGAAAAGAAACAAAGAAGGAAACCAGCATCAAACTATTTCTTCTTATTCAAAAACAGTGCTCATCATAAATCTGCCCAGGACAATACACACCATTTTTCTATTGCCACACTTTTTTCCAGTAACGGTCAATGCATTGCTACAGACTGCGTGACGTCATCACATCCTGTCTGAAGAAGACACCGGCAAAGACTCCTATTATTTATTGAATCGCAAGATTATTATTTCCTTTGTCCTACTCTTAATGACATTGATTCTCTCATTAAAATTCAACAAAAAAGCACCCCACATATTAACGATTTTCACCCCAAAGGCTCATCATGGTCATTAGAATTACAGTAAACTGCCACTGCTCTTTTAAAATAATAAGTGAGACCACTCAACATCACCTCCAGGCTTATGTAATACATGACCCTTTCTATGCTCATACATTCGTTGTCTGAGGCTACACCTGCGAGCAAAAAAGGCGCGAAAGCCGGGGGCAAAGTTCCATTCGCGCATTGCGAGCAAAAAGGCGCGAAAGCACAAGACAGAACGCCTTTACGGGAACACGATAGCATTCCTATACTATATTAATGATTATTGCATTGCAGTTTAGAAAAACTACTACAAAACTATAATCTTAGGAGCCCAACTTTCTATGGAAACTATAATTGCCCTATTACTTGGATCGCTATTAATGAAGCGCTCCAATTTTTTCTCTCTTCCCATTTCAGCCTTGTCATGCAGTGAAGCAGACTCACATCCAAAATAATTAATTTACACTGAGGGTGCCGTGCTTCAGGAATACCTATCCTGCGCTCAGATGCAAGCATTTCTTCACGGATACCTTTAACAGCTGACTTCCTCAACATACCGAGTTCCTAACAACATCTAACAAACAATCAGAGAAACCCTCTTCTCAGCTGCACCATGCGACTTTCTTCTGCGTAAAATCGGTGATTTGAAGAAGAGAGCAGCGAAAAATTGCGCGCGCTTGTGCTCGACCTGAAGCATATGCCAATAAACCAAGAAAAAGGCACTCATGTCTGGTATCTGATAGTGCCACATACACAGACGCATTGCCCTTGCGTAAAGAAAGCACAGGACACGGATACACAAATTTCCTTAGGTGAGCAGGGAAAAGGCTTAAGACCACAGGTCACGACACATCGCCACGCGGCTAGCACAACATGACACCAACAAGATACTAGCAGCGGGAAGAACTGCAACACTGCTAAACAAGTCCAGACATGCCACGATGGCGTCACAAATCAGGAAGAAAAAAAAAGCACACGCACGCACGCACAGAGGACAACGCATTAAACACACGGAATAATCGTAGCGTCACCGCACATCGCTACGAAGCTAAACGTCTAACACAAGACGACACCAACAAGATATTAGCGAAGGGTAAAAATTGCAACACTACCGAACAAGTCCAGACATGCGACATCGCATACAAAACACTGCTCATCGGGGAAAAGGCCTAAGCCTGCTGCGGATCATCATAGAGCGTACACAACTTCATTTTTTCTATTTTGCGTAAACTAAACGCGGTCTGCTTAGAAAACGACGTACAAATTTTCTTAAGGAGCAGAGAAATATTTCTACTCCGTGCTCAGATACCAGCATTTCTGCTCAAAAACCTGCAAAATTAAGCACTGCTTACTTCGTCAAGATATCGAACAAAATCAAACAAACAACCCCACTTCCACTGGTAGAACACTATTCAGCATTTACGCAGGAGGCTTTCTTCTACATAAAAAGTGGAGAAAATAAGAAAAGAGCAGCGAAATATTACACGCACATTTGCTTGACTTAAAAAACCTGAAGCATATGCCAATAAACCAAGAAAAAGACACTCATGTCTGCTATCTGATAGTGCCACATACACAGATGCATTGTCGCAAAGAAAGCACAGGACAGGGATACACAAATATCCTTAGGTGAGCAGGGAAAAGGCTTAAGACCTCAGGTCACCACACATCGCCACGCGGCTAGCACAACATGACACCAACAACATACTAGCGGCGGGAAGAACTGCAACACTGCTAAACAAGTCCAGACATGCCACGATGACGTCACAAATCAGGGGAAAAAGCACACGCATGCACGCACAGAGGACAACGCATTAAACACACGGAGCGCTCAGGAATAATCGTAGCGTTACCGCACATCGCTACGAAGCTCAACGTCTAACACAAGACGGCAGCAACAAGATATTAGCGAAGGGTAAAAATTGCAACACTACTGAACAAGTCTAGACATGCGACATCGCATACAAAACACTGGTGATCGGGGAAAAGGCCTAAGCCTGCGGCGGATCATCATAGAGCATACACAACTTCATTTTTCTATCTTGCGTAAACTAAACGCGGTCTGCTTGGAAAACGACGTACAAATTTTCTTAGGGAGCAGAGAAATATATAAATTTGTACTCCGTGCTCAGATACCAGCATTTCGGACATAGAGCAGAACGGACAAATGTGAACATCATTCGCTACACACTGTAGCTCTCATCATTTTTAAACCAAACCACTTAACATGTGTTCATAGGTCTTCACTAAATAGGTGAGCCGATAATGACTCAAAATGAAATGAAATCAAATAAAATAATCATTCCAGCATCGCTGGCTGCAAGCTTGGGTACCCTGCTTGGGTCTGCTGGCGCTGGAATAAAAGATTTATCGCGAGGGTACTACAATGGTGAGCTCTGCTGCTGTTTAAGTGATAAAACAGTGCGCCTGCTCGGGGAAAGGGATCGCGCGCGTCCAAACCGCGAGCCCCGCGTTGTCTGTGAGCCCGCGAGTATGTGTCTGTCACCTTCGTAGCGCTGTTCAGGCTTTATTTTCTTTGCAAAAATTCAGACTTTATGGTATTAAGCTGTTCGAGTAGAAGTGACTTTCCGTGCTCGCGTAAGATAGATTGTGTATCCCTGTCCTGTGCTTTCTTCACGCAGGGCCAATGCAAATGAGTATTTAGCATTATGCAATAATTATCTGATAGCAGAAAAGGGTGTCTTTGTCACAGTTTATTAGCGTGTGCGTCGTTCTTTTATTTATTTATTTTTTCTTTTATAGCTATGCGAGCAAAAGTGCGTGTAATATTTCGCTGCTCTTTTCTTATTTTCTCTACTTTTTATGTAGAAGAAAGCCTCCTGCGTAAAAGCTGAATAGTGTTCTACCAGTGGAAGTGGGGTTGTTTGTTAGATTTTGTTGGGTGTTCGATATCTTGACGAAGTAAGCAGTGCTTAATTTTGAAGGTTTTTGAGCAGAAATGCTGGTATCTGAGCACGGAGTACAAATTTATATATTTCTCTGCTCCCTAAGAAAATTTGTACGTCGTTTTCCAAGCAGACCGCGTTTAGTTTACGCAAGATAGAAAAATGAAGTTGTGTATGCTCTATGATGATCCGCCGCAGGCTTAGGCCTTTTCCCCGATCACCAGTGTCGCATGTCTAGACTTGTTCAGTAGTGTTGCAATTTTTACCCTTCGCTAATATCTTGTTGCTGCCGTCTTGTGTTAGACGTTGAGCTTCGTAGCGATGTGCGGTAACGCTACGATTATTCCTGAGCGCTCCGTGTGTTTAATGCGTTGTCCTCTGTGCGTGCATGCGTGTGCTTTTCCCCCTGATTTGTGACGTCATCGTGGCATGTCTGGACTTGTTTAGCAGTGTTGCAGTTCTTCCCGCCGCTAGTATGTTGTTGGTGTCATGTTGTGCTAGCCGCGTGGCGATGTATGGTGACCTGAGGTCTTAAGCCTTTTTCCTGCTCACCTAAGGATATTTGTGTATCCCTGTCCTGTGCTTTCTTTGCGACAATGCATCTGTGTATGTGGCACTATCAGATAGCAGACATG
This sequence comes from Ornithodoros turicata, assembly GCF_037126465.1. Lineage (NCBI taxonomy): Eukaryota > Metazoa > Arthropoda > Arachnida > Ixodida > Argasidae > Ornithodoros > Ornithodoros turicata. Next base: position 203,319,386 of record NC_088201.1, read on the forward strand.
AGTGTCTTTTTCTTGGTTTATTGGCATATGCTTCAGGTTTTTTAAGTCAAGCAAATGTGCGTGTAATATTTCGCTGCTCTTTTCTTATTTTCTCCACTTTTTATGTAGAAGAAAGCCTCCTACGTAAAAGCTGAATAGTGTTCTACCAGTGGAAGTGGGGTTGTTTGTTTGATTTTGTTCGATATCTTGACGAAGTAAGCAGGGCTTAATTTTGCAGGTTTTTGAGCAGAAATGCTGGTATCTGAGCACGGAGTAGAAATATTTCTCTGCTCCTTAAGAAAATTTGTACGTCGTTTTCTAAGCAGACCGCGTTTAGTTTACGCAAAATAGAAAAAATGAAGTTGTGTACGCTCTATGATGATCCGCAGCAGGCTTAGGCCTTTTCCCCGATGAGCAGTGTTTTGTATGCGATGTCGCATGTCTGGACTTGTTCGGTAGTGTTGCAATTTTTACCCTTCGCTAATATCTTGTTGGTGTCGTCTTGTGTTAGACGTTTAGCTTCGTAGCGATGTGCGGTGACGCTACGATTATTCCGTGTGTTTAATGCGTTGTCCTCTGTGCGTGCATGCGTGTGCTTTTTTTCCTGATTTGTGACGCCATCGTGGCATGTCTGGACTTGTTTAGCAGTGTTGCAGTTCTTCCCGCTGCTAGTATCTTGTTGGTGTCATGTTGTGCTAGCCGCGTGGCGATGTGTCGTGACCTGTGGTCTTAAGCCTTTTCCCTGCTCACCTAAGGAAATTTGTGTATCCGTGTCCTGTGCTTTCTTTACGCAAGGGCAATGCGTCTGTGTATGTGGCACTATCAGATACCAGACATGAGTGCCTTTTTCTTGGTTTATTGGCATATGCTTCAGGTCGAGCACAAGCGCGCGCAATTTTTCGCTGCTCTCTTCTTCAAATCACCGATTTTACGCAGAAGAAAGTCGCATGGTGCAGCTGAGAAGAGGGTTTCTCTAATTGTTTGTTAGATGTTGTTAGGAACTCGGTATGTTGAGGAAGTCAGCTGTTAAAGGTATCCGTGAAGAAATGCTTGCATCTGAGCGCAGGATAGGTATTCCTGAAGCACGGCACCCTCAGTGTAAATTAATTATTTTGGATGTGAGTCTGCTTCACTGCATGACAAGGCTGAAATGGGAAGAGAGAAAAAATTGGAGCGCTTCATTAATAGCGATCCAAGTAATAGGGCAATTATAGTTTCCATAGAAAGTTGGGCTCCTAAGATTATAGTTTTGTAGTAGTTTTTCTAAACTGCAATGCAATAATCATTAATATAGTATAGGAATGCTATCGTGTTCCCGTAAAGGCGTTCTGTCTTGTGCTTTCGCGCTTTTTGCTCGCAATGCGCGAATGGAACTTTGCCCCCGGCTTTCGCGCCTTTTTTGCTCGCAGGTGTAGCCTCAGACAACGAATGTATGAGCATAGAAAGGGTCATGTATTACATAAGCCTGGAGGTGATGTTGAGTGGTCTCACTTATTATTTTAAAAGAGCAGTGGCAGTTTACTGTAATTCTAATGACCATGATGAGCCTTTGGGGTGAAAATCGTTAATATGCGGGGTGCTTTTTTGTTGAATTTTAATGAGAGAATCAATGTCATTAAGAGTAGGACAAAGGAAATAATCTTGCGATTCAATAAATAATAGGAGTCTTTGCCGGTGTCTTCTTCAGACAGGATGTGATGACGTCACGCAGTCTGTAGCAATGCATTGACCGTTACTGGAAAAAAGTGTGGCAATAGAAAAATGGTGTGTATTGTCCTGGGCAGATTTATGATGAGCACTGTTTTTGAATAAGAAGAAATAGTTTGATGCTGGTTTCCTTCTTTGTTTCTTTTCGCTTTTCCCCCCCTTGTCTGACAAACATGTGCTGACCATGCCTGGGCTTGTTCTGACATGCTTTCCTTCTGCATGTAGTTTTTTCTTTTTGTACAAGGCATATTCTTGACGATAGTGCTGCCTTGAATGGGAGTAGAGCTATTCTTAATAATTTTGCGATTCATTTAGTTCAGAGAGTAACCGCGAGGGGGACAGGTGTGTGACTTTATGTCTTGCTGAACCTTGTTTTTTTCCCTGTACAGTAAGACTTTGGGAATGAAATGCTACAATCTCCTCTTGTCTATGGTGCTTTTCTGCAATAGTTCCCTACGCAATCATTATAGTAGAATAAAGGAAATAATCTAGGGATAGTGATTCAATAAATAACAGGTGCCCTGTCTAGAGCGTACGCGTCCTTGAGCCACGCACCTGCATGATGACCGCATACCGAGAGACTATTGTTTCAGATTGACCTTGTCTAGAGGAGCATTAGTGGAAAAAAACTGTGTAGCCCTGAGACAATAGGATGACGTCACGACCAATGAGAACGGCCTGCAGGGGGCGCAAGGATTCACTTCTCTCTTGGACACTGACGGGTCTCGACACGCAAATTCTGCTCCTGGCGTTGGCCGTCAGTGGAAGAGCGTAGCTTCGGTGGGGTTCTGTCTGCCTCTGATGGGGTGCGGATGTGTGGTTCGTCACTGGTGAATGGTGTTCGACGATGCAGGTGGATTTTGTGACGAGCGGATTTACAATGAGGGAATGCTGTGAACGGGAAAAATGATGGTGAGTGTCTTTTTCGCCCTGTTCAAGTGTTTGTTTTCCTCTGTTGCCCAGCAGTCGTGCAATTTGTGCTGACGTGTTCTGACATGCCCCGATATGCATGCTTTCCTTTGTTGACACTTAGTATTTTTTTCTCTTTTGACAAGGAACATTGTTGTCTTGACGATAGTGCTGCCCTGAGTTCTGCGCTCCTGTTTACCCGTACTCTGTGTTGATTTGTTGAGTGTCTAGTCCTCTTATTTGTCGTTGATGGAGTTACGTGTTAGGATATTTTGTTCTTTTGCAAGTCTCATTTAGTAAGACTTTGGAATTCCTACGATCAGCTTTCATGCATGGTGCTCTTCTGCAATAGTTTCCTATTCAGTTGTTATAGAATAATAAAGGAAATAATCTTGGGATAGTGATTCAATAAATAATATGTCCCCTGTCTACAGCGTACGCGTCCTTGAGCCACGCAGGTGCATGATGACGTCATACTGTGGCTTCATTGTAGATTGACCAAAGGAGCATTAGTGGAAAAAAACAGGGTAGCCCTGAGACAATAGGATGACGTCACGACCAATGAGAACGGCCAGCAGGGGGCGCAGGAATGCTCTTCTCTCTTAGCCTCACGACCAATGAGAACTGCCAGCAGGGGGTGCAGGAATGCTCTTCACTCTTAGCCTCTCGGAGGTGGTCGCCCCAGAGGGCGCTAGGAGCGCGTATGCGTAGCGGCCGCGGAGCGGCGCCCCAGTCAGTTTCTCTCCGGCTGTCGCAGAAAGCAGACGTGCGCTCCCCGCGCTCGCTCAGTTTCTGGCTGGTCGTCACAGAGAGCAGTCGCATCGGTCTGCGCTCCTGCTGTGGTGAGGTGATTTGTTGTGTAACTAATGCTTTCGTCAACTTTGTTCCCGCTTTGTTTGCGATTTTCGTGCCCGTGCACGTCGGGTGCTGGTTGCCGTTGTCCGGGCATCCCCGGCATTTTCTATCATCTTCTGCCTTGGGAACGGGAGTAGCGCTGGCGTGATTCTTAATAATTTTGTTGTGAGATTAGTTGAGAAAGTAACCGCTAGGGGATGCAGCTGCGGGGCTTTATACAGGAGAAAAACCATTACGAGTCAGTTCTCGGCCTGCCTCTCGGATGGAGCAGTCGCATCGTTCTGCGCTCCTGTTCTGGTGGGCTCATTTGTTGTGTAACTAATTGTTTTTTCTTGTTAGCTAATGATGGTTTGCATACTCTTGCTTTCCCAGCCTCTGTATTACGAGTGTTTTTCTCCTTGCATGTCCAGAGCTGTCCTAACTTGCCCAGACATGCCGTGATGACGTCACAGCTGACGTCACAGGATGTGCGGAACTGGTGCTGCGATGCTTTGCAACCTGCCTCTGTGCTCCGCCGCCAGCGACGGTCAGCGGCCGTTCCGGGTCGCTTTCTTCAAGATGACGTCGTTGATCTTCAACTAAACTCCTTCTCTCCACTCTATTTCTATCTTTTCATTTTATTTTCTACCTATTTTTTTATTTTTTATCAGCTCAAGTAGCCGGAAACTCACACAGTAGTCTGGACGTGTCTTAGATGATCCCCAATTAGTGTAATGACTCCCTGAATGATCCTAATTACTGTGGGGGTCCCAAATTCACCAGCTCCGGTGGCGCAGCGGTAACGCGTGCGCTTGGAGACTGGGAGGTCCGCGGTTCGAATCCTCGGGCCGGCTGTGCCGTCTGGGTTTTTTCCTGGGTTTCCCTCAGATGTGTAATAGGCGTATGCCGGCACAGTTCCCCTGAAGTCGGCCCATGGACGCAGCTATCCTCCCCCCCGAGCGGATTCCGCTCGGTCTTCCACTTCACCCTTTCCTCTCCTCCTCTCCACCACCTTTCCCTTCCCGAGAAACATGCCGCCTAATCAGGCAGGCAGACCTCTCGGGTTCCTCCCAACGACACTCCTCCTCCTCCTCCTCGGTCCCAAATTGCTCTAATTGCTAATTAATGGCGTCCAGGCGACTGTGTGAGTTTCCGGATACTTGAGCTGATACACTACTACTTGCAAAACGGGTGTATGCCGCACAATACTCATAGCTCACGTAGTTTTCTTTTTAATTGTGATAATGTTCGTAATATATATAGATAACTTAGTACAGATGGACGCGAAAAAGATATAGACTACAAGTAATGAAGAGACTTCGGAAGCCGTATAAGGATTAGAAACAATTGCTACTTTTATTACATTAAATATATTTCTAGTAATTCCCATTTAATTTTTTTACAGTCGTGTTGCCAACTGTGTTCGTAATATATATAGATAACTTAGTACAGATGGACACGAAAAAGATATAGACTACAAGTAATGAAGAGACTTGTGAAGCCGTATAAGGATTAGAAACAATTGCTACTTTAATTACATTAAATCTATTTCTAGTAATTCTCATTTAAATTTTTTACAGTCGTGTTGCCAACTGTAGGGCAACTGTAGTTACAGTTAGGGGTCGACGTTTCGGCTGTCAGCGCTGCCTTCAACAGGACTAAACTTGAAAATAGCTGACAGGGGCTTCACCCCTGGCTGAAAGGTTAACTGGTGCGCGTGATCACGAAATTGAAATACATATGTGTACGTAAGGAAAGGGCTAACTATTGTGGATGATTGTGAAAATAAAATACACAAAAAGAAAAAGTAGAAAGAACCAAATACCACGAACAGCTAGGAAAAAACAAGGAAGACAGCAGCAGCCTTCAACAGGGCTTGCAAATGGCGAAGGCAGGCTGCTGTTGCAGTGTCGACTTGCCCCTTAATCTTTAATAAACCCCTCTTGCATTTTCTGTTTGTAATCTCGAATCCATTCTACCTTTTCCTTCGCATATATACGCAATATACCTATATATGTATACCTATTAGTACATTTAAGCAGTGTTCATGCGGGAAGAGCGTACATGCGACATAATGAATGCTAACTCAAGCTTCCACAAGAGGTTAAAGCGGAAGCAACTAGCTAAGCTCTTCTAACCTCCCGTGTCATGCTGGTTAAGATGAGCGCTTTCCACGCCGGTGACACGGGTTCGAATCCTCACACCGTCTGTGTTGCCTGCGGTTTTCCCTGGGCTTTCCGAAGACTTTCCCGACGAATGTCTGCGCAGTTCCCCCTGAAGTCGGCCCAGGATGCATACTAACCCCCCTGTCCCCCACTCCTTCCTGCTGTCCTCTCTCCATCGGTCCACGTCTGTACGCCGCTCATAGCCACAGTTGCTTCGTGCCGCTAACACGGAAATAAAAAAACTCCAAAAGTCTAGATAGGTAAGATGCTCACACTAGCAATTAAATGCAGAGCAAGTGTTTTTTTTTTCAGAACCTGCCATTTTTAGGGTCAATACACCCAATAAACACCCTTCTTTTGGGTGTAATATGTGACGCCTCTGTTACACCCATCACTGGGGTGTGGCATATACACCCATAAGGGTGTGAGTTATCTAACACTCATTTTACACTCATAGGGGTGTAAATAAATTTACTGTGTACGCCGCTTTCTTGCCGGCTCTAACTTCAGCCTCAAATTGCGACGTCAAAACTGATTTCCTTAATTTCCTGAAAACCTTTTCTCTTAATTTCTTAAAAACATTTTCCCTTAATTTCCTAAAAACTGATTTCTTATGCAATATGAGGCTTTGTATGTATTTGTCTTTACAATGTTGTTCCAGCGTCGGAACATCAGTTCTCTCATGATTTCTTTACCCTGTCAAAACGTCGGGTGACCTCGTTTTTGACATGATAGCTCTGATTCCTGCGCTCACTACGCATGTTTGTGCCGTTGGTTAGCATGCAAAACTTCTCACACTCGCACGGCATGTCAAAATAACATTCTCTCGTCATAGTTTCGTGTTCAAACTAGGGTCAACAAAGATGAGGCGGAGCCAAGGAAACATTTCCGAGGATTATCCGCGAATTTACTTCTGCGAGTCTCATTCCATTACAATGCGTTACGCGTGCTATACTGATTGGAATCACCGCGAGGAACCAATTTCCAGAAAGAAAACGTTAGGCTGGCTTGGGAAATTTCGGACTTCAATTCGTCAAATTAAATTTCCATCACTTTAAATGAAATGCTACCAATATGTGACAAATGGTCCTTGCAGAATAAACCCCTTGACCACATGTTTCTCTGTTGCCTAGGTTATTTCCTATGGATGCCTATCATGGTTGATGTGCCACCCTGTATATTTACAAAGGATGGGCATAAATACATTTTTGAGTATTTAAATATAAATACAAACTACTTTGTTGAAAGCGTTGTTTAAATACTCTCCATAAACACTTTTCAGTATGAGTTGTAGAGACCTGTAGGGGCGCCACCGGTTGGCCAGCACGAGAGTGCTGTTGTGAGAGGGTGCCGCTGCCAGGGAGTGGCGAGGAGGAGTCCGGGGGAAGGACTCCTCCTCTACAGGACTCTAGGACAGGAAGCGGGTTAAAAAGGGAGGGTTAGGGGGGACGGGACGTTGACCGGGAACGACTGCTGTAACTTAGTTGAAGGTACGAAATAAACCTTTGTTTTGTTATTGAGTTGGCACAGCGTTCCTTCATGGGCCGGACGGCCGAGCACGACCCCGAGAGTGGGAATGGTTCTCACAACTGGCGCCCAACGTGGGGCCCGAACCCACGACCCCGAGATTAAGAGTATCGTGCTCTACCGACTGAGCTAGCGGGGCGAAGATCCCAATCGCGGTGGTGCTGACTAGTAAAAGCAACCAACATCATTTTCAGGTTCCGATTAACATGGTCGGTAATGTTAGCCTGAGGGGGATATGGGGAAGTCTTCTTGTGCTGAATGCCTAAGACAGCGCAAGAATCTGAGAACACCTTACTTGTAAAGTAGGTAGCGTTATCTGTGATGAGCTGAGCAGGAAACCCGAACCGGCAAAAGGTACCGAGTAGTTTTTCCCACACTCTCTGGGAAATCAGCGTCCTAAGAGGAAACAGCTCAACCCATTTCGTGAAATGATCAGTAACCACAAACAAATGCTGGTTACCTCTAGGACTACGTGGAAACGGTCCCATCACATCACAAGCAACTACCTGGGCCTATTGCTCTGAATAGGCTGTAAGCGCCCAGGGGGTAAACCACCACGAGGTTTTGCTCTCTGGCATACGGGACAAGTGCGAACATACTTAGTTACATCCTGCCTCATCCGAAGCCATGTCGCAACACGACACAACTTTTCATAAGTTTTCCTGCCACTGCTGTGACCTGCCAAGGCCGAATCATGAAAGTAACGTATGAAAGACTTACGCAACTTCCGTGGCACCACGACTCTGAATGGGGATGAGCCGTCATCCGCCTGGGGTATGTAGCTGAACAGGATGCCATCCTCGCCCAGCAGATAGGAGTCGTGCCGTCCGTCAGTCGTTCCGGTGCCTGCCGAGTCCTGCTCAGCTAACCATTGAGACACCCGCTGACAAAGCCCGTCCGCTCTCTGAGCGTCTAGGAGCTGCTCTCTGCTCACGACCGTGCCCCAAGACGAAGATATGTCTCGTGCCACTTGTGCTTCTGCCAGGAGCCGGGAAGGTGCCTCGGTGCCTTCCTCTCTCCCCTCCGGTAGAAGCGCACGGGAAAGCCCGTCTGCTACCACGTTCGTCGATCCCCGCCTGTATTCCACGTTGAAGGAGTAGCCTTGTAGCGTCAGAGCCCACCTGGCAAGACGTCCAGATGGGTTGCTTTCCCCGGACGAGCAGCGGCTCTTGTGCCCCGTCTGCCAAGTTCCAGAACTTCACCGCGCCACCCACAGACGCAGCGACCTCCACTGGTCCCATACTGCGCAAGCACGACCCGAAGCCATCGCGTTGCCTCTGCGGTTGCGACGGTGCGTCGTCTGCGTCCTGAGCTGCTGCGTGAGGAGGTAGCGCGAGCCCCGCCCCCTCGCCCTGAAGATGACTTCATCGAACTTGACCCCGAAGAACAACTGTAGAGACTACTTGGTCTGGGTTTGTGTAGGGGGGATGTAGAGACCTGTAGGGGCGCCACCGGTTGGCCAGCACGAGAGCGCTGTTGTGAGAGGGCGCCGCTGCGAGGGAGTGGCGAGGAGGAGTCCGGGAGAGGAGGACAGGAAGCGGGTTAAAAAGGGAGCGCGACGGGGTTAGGGGAGACGGGAGACGGGACGTTGAACGGGAACGACTGCTGTAACTTAGTTGAAGGTACGAAATAAACCTTTGTTTTGTTATTGAGTTGGCACAGCATTCCTTCACGGGCCGGACGGCCGAGCACGACCCCGAGAGTGGGAATGGTTCTCACAGAGTATATTTAGATACAAAATTGAAATACAGCATTTAAATACCGTAACTATACTACCATAATTACTGTGAGGAGGATGTCATCTGGAGTTACAGAAATAACTATGATCATAACAACAAATTAGCAAGGGACAATAGCATTTTGTTAGATTGGCATGGCAACTAATATATTAGAAGTTTCTCGAAGACTGCACTTTTTAGGCATCTCCTGTTCTGTCGTACAACCAGATTCGCAATGGAGAACGGCATCTCCACAAATGCCGATGAACAAAGGCTAGTATTAAATTTGAAGAAGATGCTTCGTAGAACAAGGTAATCAGCCGTGACCACTGTCCGTAACAACAGCGGAAAACTCGCCGTCTAAAATGGTTTGTCGCATGCATGCTAGCTCAAACGCTCGCCCCAAACTTGTCCTTCTTCCCGAAATGTCAAGTGCATGGCAACTTTAAGACATGTGTCAGTATATTCGGTATTTAGAAGTATTTATAAATATTAAGCTATTTACAAGGATACATACAAAAAATGCTATTTAAATATAGTTATAAATATATTTTTCGAGTCTGTATTTAAATACAAAATATAAATATATGTATTTATAGTTTAAATAGTATTTCAATTACAATGTATTTATACTGCCCATCCCTGCCCATCTACGAGGGGAATCTATGTATCATTCCTCACCATCTCAAAGTAAAGTTACTGTTGGTTGTGTATGATATGTAAAAGTTTCCATGTTCTAAAAGTCATCTCGTGCCAACTAACATTCTGCACCGGACCCCTTGATGCTACCAGTTGCTATCGCATTTTTAAAAGACTTTGGAGGCATCATCCGTCAATCTGAGTGACGTATATGTTGTCACTAAATGTAAAAACACCCATTCTAGGTGTAATCACCACCCTGCTGCATTGCAGCTTTGAGGTGGAGAATGGATGTGACACATACGTACCTTTATCTCCTCTAGGGCAGCTCGGTAGAGCGCAATAGTAAGGTTTCCTCGTCGTAAATACTTCTGAAAAAAAAAAAAGAAAAACGAGAGAAGAACCGTTGCATATCCCAGCTCTCCATGTGATGTCAAGGGCATCAGAACAATAACAAGACGTATCATAGTGTCACCGAAAAGGTTTTCTTAAGCCATAATTTTTGCGTGTGTAGCAACTCAATTGACAATGAGAGAACTGATGTTCTGAGGCTGGAACAACATATACAAAGGCAGGCATACATACAGAGGCTCAAATCCAAACCGGTAATCCAGAAGATGTGGGTTCGATTTCTACGGCTGGCTAACCTTTTCAGTGACTTCCATCTTTCATCGTCAATTGACGAGTAGAAGAGACCGGCAAGAGTTGTCACACCCGCTACGTAAAGAAAACGAAGTGGAGCAGCGGAGCCATTTTCTGTTTATTAGCCTCTGTTTGTTAGCGGCACGAGCAACCACTAACTGAAGCAACTTTCATTGTCATAGAAAGTATTGCAATGTGCACGCAGCACAATACATGTTTCTGTCACGAGCAAGTAAAATTTTCAATTCTTGCAGTTTTTCAGATTTTGCACGACACACACTAGAGCTCTAAAGGATGCATGAGTTCGTCATGTTTGTTCATCTTTCAGACATCTTTGCAGGCATTTTCAGCGGAATACGCTCCACAGTTAACCCCGCTGCTGAGGTAAAGTCATGGCGAGTTTCATAGGGGTCAGTTGTCCCACACGAGGCGGGGTAAGTTGTCACGCGCTTCAACTGGTAGAGATACTGACAGAGCAAACTGCTTGCAAAGCGCAAACGGAAGCTACTGAAATTGCTTCAGTAGCTTCTCAGTATATCTTAGGAATCATATAATAATTTAGTGCCACTTTTTACATTTACAGTGCTGGTGTACCAGCCATTAATGACTAGCTTGCATGAATCCTGTACAATTAGGACAGACATGAAAATAGAAAATGTAAGGGATCAGATAATAGGTTCTTCTCTGCCAGGTTAGATTGTTTTCTATGTCACTTCCTATAGCATTTCATTCGGTACACCTCCTCAATAGAGAGTACGGGAAAGTGCAGCTGAGACAACCTGCCCCAGCCCGTGTGACAACATGCCCCGCTACTGGGACGTATTGTCACACTGGACGACCTCCACGCAAATCTCTTTTATAAACTGTTCTTGGAACCCAGCTTTCGTTTAATATGCCTGTAGTGTGGCCAAAAGATCGCACTAAAATCCAACGTTTGTTTCATCACAGCAAAGTCAGAAGTAAACCATGACAACTTTTCCCAGTTTCTCCTAAATCCTTTTCCCGCATAGTACACAGCCGTAGGGAGATGCTACAGGACAAGTGCTTCCAAATGCGATATACAAATATGATTAAATGATGATGATGATGATTAGGATTTTAATGGCGCAAAGGCAACTTTGGCCATAGAGCGCCACGACAATCGTATGAATCAAATCTAGTTAAAAATAATCAATTTCATTTAAAGTCAAAACAGGAAAGGTAAAAAGCAGTGAAAATATTTCCATGTACAGAGGTCGTTCACATAACCTATGTCTCTTAAAAAGTTGTACACATGGTTAAAACTAATGAGAGGCTCGTCCCTCAGCAAAAGCGCTGGGTGAAGAGGAATCCTATACTTGTAAAACAGTGAGAAGTGTTGTTGACGATGGCGTTCGTGGTGGGTGCAAACTATGAGTATATGCGTAACGGACAAGGTTGTCCCGCAATGCTGGCACTGTGGTATCTCCTCGCCTCGGAGAAGATACCCGTGTGTTAAGAAGGTGTGTCCAGCTCTCAGACGGCTGGATAGAACTTCATTTAATCGATTTTCGAAGTGTTGGACACATTGTTTTATCCGAGGTTTGATAGTGTGCAATTTGTTCAGAGTCTGCGTGTCCCAAAAGGTTTGCCATTCCTTGTTGATAACATATCTGATGTCTCTCAGGAGATCACTGAGAGGAATCTCAAATGTCGTAACGTCGGTATCCCGAGCAGCAGCGGCAGCACGATCCGCGATCTCATTTCCCTTTATGCCTACATGGAAGGGCACCCAACATATGCACAAAATGTGGCCCTTTCCTTGTATAAGACTCGCAAGATACTGTGCTCGTCTTACCAGCAGGTTTTTGTGCATGTGGAGACCACATTTGGCATGAACTGCACTAAGAGAGTCTGTGTATATAACCGATGATGATGTGTGTGTTTGCAAGATGTGGTTGAGCGCAAGAATAATGGCATAAACCTGAGCACTAAAAATTGACAAAATATTGCTTAAACGGTGTGGCTTAGTGTATACACCAGATACCATGGCACATGATACTCCTGTATTCGTTTTCGAAGCATCAGTGTATATCTCCACATGGTCGCCAAAAGTTTCTTGAGGGCTTCAAATTCTTGTTGTATTTACAAAGCAGGGCATTTCCGTTTATCAAATTTCAGAAGAGTTGTATCATGTTGTACAGGTGGATGCCAAGGAGATACTAGCTTACTGCACAACAAGGGCGGTAGATTATAGCTTGTAAAATTGTAACGTTCTACATCCCGATGGACACGAATACTAAATGGAGCCACAGCATTTGGCTTCTTAATAAAGAGCCATTGGAAACGAGTGCTCGTTACAGTGGAGTGTGCAGGATGATGTGGATAGCTCCTTACTCTCAGCCCATAGGACACTGCAAGGTAAAAGCATCGCCTTTCCAAGGACCACTCATTTGACTCAACATACAAACTTTGAACCGGTGTGGTTCTAAAAGCTCCAAGTACCAGCCGCAAGCCAAGGTGGTGCACTGGGTCGAGAGCTTTCAGGGCTGATAAGCGTGCTGATCCATATGCAACACATCCATAATCTAGTTTAGAACCAACAACAGAACTGTATATGCGGCGAAGAGTCTCTCTGTCCGCACCCCAGGACCGGTGTGAAATGGTTTTCAGAATATTTAAAGATTCCAGGCATTTCGCTTTCAAGATCTTGATGTGCGGCACGAAAGTGAGGTTTTTATCAAAGATGACGCCAAGAAATTTGTGTTCCTCATGTGCTGCAAGAGTGTGACCATCGATAGTCAGTGTGGGGTATGGGTACAGCCCCCTTTTCCTGGAAAACAGGACACAAACAGTTTTTTTTCCGAAGAGAATTTGAAACCATTTTGATCGGCCCATTTGAGTAGTTTGTTAATTGTGAGTTGTAGTTGCCTCTCACAAGTACTCAAATTTGTGGACGAATAAGAAATCTGTACATCGTCCACATACAAAGAGTACGAAATAGAAGAGGGAATAACGCTCGCTATTGAGTTCATTTTAACTATAAAAAGTGTTACGCTCAGCACTGAACCTTGCGAAACTCAATTTTCTAAAAGGCCGCGACAGCGCAGTCCCCAGTTGAGCTCTGAATGTCCTACCTTGTAAAAAATTGGTTATGCAACTAAGAAGTCGGCCCCGTACTCCTAATGAGTAAAGGTCTCGGACGATACCATACCGCCAAGCGGTATCATAGGCTTTTTCTAAGTCAAAGAAAACAGACGCGCAGTGATTTCCTCTGACAAAAGCCTCTCGAATTGTGGATTCCAATCGGATGAGGTCGTCTGCTGTCGAACGTGCATTTCGAAAACCACACTGGTTATTATTAAGAAAGTTATTAACCTCAAGATAGTACATCAGTCGGTTGTTAACTATCCTCTCGAAAGTTTTTCCCAGACAGCTTGTCAGTGCAATTGGTCGGTAACTGGTTGGGTTTGAAGCCAAATATGATTAAAGATGACACGGTACTCTAAACATCCACTAATGAGAAAATTCAGAAGAAGGCCTCTGCACTCTTTCACGACAGTAGTCAGTGAGGCCGAGCGTTTCTATAAAGCTCCACGAAGCACGGCAGAGTAGATAAGGCTGCTGCTAACTAAGCTTTTGTGAGTCCTTTGTGAATCGGTGAGCATCTATGTACACCGGTATGTCCCCAGAGGCTCTCTCGTAAGGAATTAGCCGCGGTATTCAGGACGCGGTGGTCATGTCTAAAACGGTAACAGGACATGTCGGTCATTCTCCAGCAATTAACTACCTTAGGGCATTACGTCGCCGAGCAGAAAGAACGGCTCGTCGGACAGGGCAACTTACGGATATTGTGGAATACCGCCGGATGAAAGCTAAAGTAACACGAGAACTTAAGAAAGAGGACAGGAAGCGTTGGCGTAAGTTTTGTCACCATCTTTCACCGTCTGACCCGGCCACGCAGATCTGGCGGACAATCCGTTCTCCGAAGGAGGCGGCCCCTCAAAAGAATCCTCTCGCGGCCTTGGCTATCGTTCAGGGTGTAGACGAAAACACGCTAGCGACGGACTTCTGTGTGGTACTAACGACACCGGCGGCCGCCTCGACGACTTCGCTACACCACAGTTTTGTCCACAGTTTGACGGCTGAACTTCACCAAGACTGGCCCCGTCCACCGGAAATTATGGACCGCGTCTTCACACTAATCGAGCTAAAGGCAGCGTTGAAGCTTGTGAACGCCGGCTCGTCCCCGAGACCCGATAAAATCACCTATGCCGCACTGCGAAACCTTGACGGGCGGTCACTCCAAGCTCTCCTTCATGTGTATAATACGTCTTGGCAACAAGGATCTTTACCACCTACCTGGAAGGAGGCATTGGTTGTTCCCATCTTGAAACCAGGCAAGCCCGGAAATGCCCTCTCCTCCTTTCGCCATGTGAGCCCAGGGTGTCGAACCGAAACGTTTTTCGTTCCGGTTTTCGTTCCGGTTACATCATAAACGATCCGGTACCGGTTGTGCTCCGGAGCAAAAAAATAACGGTTCATACCGGTTTTTAACCGGTTCCGCTTCTGCTGGGAATATTCATCCCAACAAAAAAAAAAAAAACCAATGTTACAAAATGTAAATCCGTTTATTCCGCATACACGGTATTTAATATCAATAGACAGCTGTGAAATTGGTAGCTCCTGATTCCTGTAGGTTACTGTCTGTTCAAATGGGCTTTCTCCTTTATTGAAGCGCATGCTACAAACGGACTTGTTTGTCGTGATGTCATACGTAAAGTACTTTCTTGCTGGGTTGGAGCGATTGCGTCCCATCCGAATGTCTGTTGCTACTGTCTAGCCAGCAAGCACCACCGCACGAGTACGACTCAGATCGTGGAACACCTTCATTCACAAACGCGCTCGACGGCTCCGTTTTACTTTCTTCGTGTCCTGTCCACAAAAGAGCTGCCACTTTGCACGGGCTTGCCCTCGCGTATACGTAAATGTATTCAACTTAGCTGCTCTCAAACAAGGGACCCGTTGCGCGACATTACCGATAACGAAGCCGTTGTGCAGCCCCCTTGGGTCGCTGTTTAGTTGAGGAGAGTTTGAGGGGATCAAATTAAAACGAACAGTACGGCACATTGCTAGAGAGTCACATGTACCTCAAAGTCTGTGTGCGTGCGCCAACTATAAACCATTACAAAGGGAGCCTAAGGGTCATACTATACCGACATACATTCCACCGTAACCGTAACCCTCGTATAGTATCCATTGCATGACTTCAGAGCACACGACATCTGTTTCATTCGCCTATCCGTAGTCCAAACCGGCGAAGTTTTTTCTTGGACCGAAAACCGTTAAATATATTTTTCGGTTTCCCTCCTGAGCGAAAAAAAAAAAAAAAAAACTTATACGGTTTCGATTCCGTTCCGGTTCGCACCAAAATAGCGTTTTTTTTTTTCGGTTTTCGGTTCCGGTTTTTGGTTCGCTCCGACACCATGTCAGTGAGCCTGACAAGCTGTATGGGAAAACTGATGGAGAGAATGGTTTTGCATCGCCTCGACTGGTGGCTCGAAAAACAACGTGCGTTCCCTCAAGAAATGGCTGGATTTCGTCGCCACCGAAGCTCCATGGATCCAATTCTCGACATAGTCTCTACAGTCCAACATGCTCGTGCCAATCGGCGGATCGTCCTATCGGTTTTCCTCGACATCAAGCCCGCATATGATACTGTCTCGCACATTTGTGTGCTGCACGCCTTACGCTCGTTTGGGGTATCCGGTCGGCTCTGGCTCCAAGACTTCCTTACGGACCGAACTGTCGGTGTCCGTACGTCCCAAGGCCGAAGCCCTCAGCATCCTGTTCATCATGGAGTCCCCCAAGGAAGTATTCTCAATCCGATACCCTTTAATGTGGTGATGGCCGGCCTACAATCAGTAATTCCTCCAAAGTGTCGTTTTCCGTGTATGCAGATGACGTCGCCCTTTGGACAGTAGGAAAATCACGCCCTGTCATACAGCGCCGCCTAAAGCTCGCTTTAAATAATTTACATACGTACCTCACGCACCTTGGGATGGACCTTTCACCCGAAAAGTGCGTCGAGCTCCCTTTCACACGCAAAGCTATGACCAATTTCCCTCTTTGGGTTGGTGCCAAGAAGCTTGCGAGCCGGTACGCTTCCACCGCTTCCTTGGCGTGGTCATAGACTCGGACTTGCGCTGTGCTCGCCACATTAAACACCTTGAAACTAAAGTGCAGCGATGGCTCCCCGCAATTCAACATCTTTCTGGCTCAGGATGGGGCTGTGGTCAGAGTTCCCTGCTCGCAGTTCACGCGGCGTTGGTGAGGGCGACTGTCCCTTACAGCCTTCCTATTCTGCACAGGATATCAACAACATCATTAAATACCCTTCGGTCCCTGTTTGCTCGAAGCCTTCGTCGCTGCCTCGGAGTTCCAAGAATGACTGAAACACGGCAAGTCCTACCTGAAGCTGGTGAACCCCGGTTGAGGTTCTACGTTTGCGTGCTCACATTCCCCGTCACCCGCTCCTCAGGAAAATTCGATACCGCCCTGAAAACGACTTCTATCGAGTAGCGCAGACGACACGCCAGCCTCTCACTAGCTTCATAGCTAAGTACATTATACCACCGGAAGCCCTCTGGTCTCTACCGGTACCGCCCACTTTCGTAAGCCTTCCGAACCTTCTGGAAAGAGGAGATGAGGTCTCCCCTCAAGTCCTCCGAGCCCATTTTCATGCTCTGGTAAACGAGAAGTTTTCTACGTTTACGGCAGCACATACAGATGGCGCATCCCGAAACAACAAGTCCGTCTCAGCATTCGTCATACCATCCGAAGGCGTAGTGCAAGGACGACGCCTTTCACATCAAACCTCCTCAACAGGTGCGGAACTCTATGCCGTCCTTTTCTTTCTACAACACATCGCTGATTTTACCCCGCGGGAATGGGCAGTCTTCACAGACTCCAAATCTGCACTTCAAGCTATTGAAAATTCCGGCATACGGGGCCCATCACACCCCTCGTCACAGATGTGTTAATGGCTTGCCACACTGTCTATGCATCAGGCCACAGACTAGTTCTCCAGTGGGTTCCAGCCCATTGTGGTGTCGTGGGGAATGAGCAGGCCGACAGCGCCGCAGAAGCATCTCTCGTATCGAAAACGGACCAGTATTCTGCTGATATTAGACCGCCGTTCCATTTTGCGACGCCTGGTGACACCCCTGGCTTCCCGGCAATGGACAACCGACATTCTCCCCCCATCTATGTTGAGCAGAGCTGATCCAACGCTCGCTTTCCGCATGCCACGAAACACCTCTCGTCAAGATGCTGCATTAATCCACCGAATGCGACTCGATGTGGCCTTTACCGCTCAGTGGCGTTACCGCTTGAGACAAGTTGACTCTCCCACCTGCTGCCACTGTAGTGCTCTTGAGGATCTGGAGCACATTCTTCTTCATTGCGCCCACTACCAACCTTCCCGAACCGCACTTTCCGAGTCCCTTAGTCAGCTGGACTCTCGCCCCTTCTCCCTATCGAAATTGCTTGGTCCCTGACCCAATCCAGCCCAGCAACAATCTGCGCTCAAAGCTCTTTTGACATTTCTGGACACCATCGAACTTCGATCGTTACTGTGAAGGGGCTCCTTATTTTATTCCCCATCTCCCCAGCAGCAATGGGGTAGAGTATCGCCTCTGGCGATGAACCTCCCCACCCTCCATCTCAAAATAAAGTTGTTGTTGTTGTTGTGAGTCCTTTTTGGACCTTCCTTGCCAGGTTGCTGCACCTCTGGTCCTTGTTGCACTCCTCAGGTCAACTCGACCGCGTGTCTACCGTACGCTTAAGGAGTTGAAACTCCACGCCCTATCGTTGATGTTTTTTTTTCTTTCTTTGGGTTTATTGTTGCTCAGAGAGTATTATGATCGGAAGCCGGCTGCCCCAGCTCATCCTGTATTCCTTTAAGTAAAAGCCTTATATATCTTTTCTTATAAAAAACGTGCAACGTTGTTGTTGTTGTTGTTGCTCCTCAAGCGGGATGGCGCTTATCCGCAAGGGAGATTGGCCAGGACTACTGAGGTGCGGTCAACAGGATGTTAAAAAAGAGTTCCCCAATGTCCACGTCTCCTTTCTACTCTTCACCTTCTTCGTTTTCCGGAGATCTTCTTCATCCTCAACAGAGAGCATGTTGCGGAAATTTCACTAAAAACGACGACGACGACAAAAGGAAAGGATGATACGACGACGGCAAAGATTTCATCACCGGATTTTGACCTTTTTTTTTCTTCTCGAACGTTGTAACGTTGTGCACGCTTGTGCTTTCGTGGTTCCTTTGGGTTTTTTGGAGTAAAGTCTAATCTTGGTTTCGGTTATGGGTGTATCCTCTTCTTGAACCGTTACCTCACCTTCTTGGCACGACATGACAGATCGGATGTGGTAAATCGGTGGATTTCTATTACAGAGCAGGTGCAGCTGGAGAGTTAGACTCTTCACGCTCTGGCCAGGTGAGGTGAGGATCGCACGCAAATGTGAAAGCCGAAACCGTATCTTTTTGCGAAACTCTTTTCGATCGCGAAGAAGACAAATCTGGCTATAGGTGGAGCTGCAAACAAAGATATTATATTTGGGCGCTGAGCGCAGTCGCATGCGTCATTGCATGCTACTGTCCCGAGAGAGGACAACGCGCTGATGAACGTTCTCCTATTGAACTTGTCCGGAATATTTATCCCGCTTTTAATTAAATTGGGTTACTCAGCATCAGAGTTGCGGAATGGGGTCTCCCATTCCCTTCCAATTCCATTCGAGGAATGGAGATTTGCGATAATTCCATTCCTTTCAATTCCTCGGAATGAAAAGGTATGGTCAGTTCAAACTCCTGGAATGGCTTGGCAACCTAATTCCGTTCCGTTAATTCCCTCAATAAAAGAAAAGGACCGGTAACCATACTGGCAAGTCCAGCAGTGCTAGAGGAGATTGACATTACCAAGCACGGAAAAAGCACAAAGACAAGGTTATTTCACTCTTGACCGTGTGCAGGTGCGGTGCAAAGGGGCGGGGGAGACCAAACTGAGACCACGTTGGGGCCAAAACTGCGAAAGGGGCACCCAGATCATTCCATTCCCATTCCTGTGACACTTTTCTCCATTCCATTCCAAATCCATTCCGGGCTCTGCTAAATCTGGAAGGATTCCGGAATCATTCCACTCCGGAGTGGCAAATCCGCAACCCTGCTCAGCATCAACTGCAGCTCACTGATGAAGTACATTCCTAGACTACGAACATAGTCGTACTGATATCTCATGGTGCCTACTGAAACGTTGCTGTAATTTACAAAATCGCTAGACCAGCTTTCAAGGAGTTGTATGTTGTTGTGTAGTTGGACAACTGTAATTATTAAATTTCTGTTGTGCACGTCGTTTCAGAGTTATCCACGAACCACCGACGACGACGACGTAGGTGCGCGCTCTTGACGACGTTCGCTTTTTGTTTGAGCTCGGGGACACTGTCCAATATGCGGAGTCCACTTGCCGCCTCGCGAAGGAGCGCTGTGGAGCATGCAACGAACTGGGACACATCGAACGTAAGTACACCAGGAAGAAGCCACAGTCTTCTCGTTCGTCCCAGGGTCGCTGACGTGTGAAGATAATCACACGCCTTTGGAGATTAGGATGAAGTCCTAACCCACATCATCAACGGAACACCAGTTTCGCCCGCCGCCGGGCGAGACGGATGTAACGTTCCATCGGGCTTTCAAGGTCGCACTTGCAACGGAATCAGCAGTGGCTCAGCAAGCGCACCTGAACATTGGCAGCCCTCATGATCGGACCACGTGACCAACGTATCCGCGCTCAATTAGTTCAAAAAGTCGACCTGGACTTTAACAGTGCCTTGCGCATCACCGAAAGTTTTCTGAGAGCAGAACAAGAGTCTCGTCAACTCGATCGCAATGTCTTGCCCCCGGCAACTTCTGCGCATGTCTGCAAAGTACGACATGGCGAGAATCAACGACAGTAGAAATGTTTTCGTTGCGGTAACAACAACCATTGCTTACCGGTCCAGGGCTCTACCTCCCCGTATTATTTTTAACCGTCCAACTCCAACAACCATTGCTTGAAAGAGTACCGTATAATTTTGATTGTAGCGTCGTAACGGAATGTAAGTTTCGAATTATGATAAAAAGTACGAAATTAACATAGCGTGTAACATAATTTGAGGTCAACCTGTTTTTGCATTTTAGTGCCCATTTAAGGTGCCTGAGCAATGGGCAGAAGATAGAAAAAAAAAAGAAAGAAAAACACAACATGAAGCACTTCTGCCCGTTGCTCAGGCACCTTCATTATGGAGTTTGTCCACGTGCCCGCCCGTATCTACGCCGTTTTATCGTGTCACAATTTGACATGGAACGAGCTGAGCCCCTGTGAGATCAGCGCAACCCCGCATAGTGAACTGCAGGTTGCACTAGAAGACATGCGATGCACAATGACCTGGTTTCAGTTGCACGTTGAACAAGGCCGCGAATTGAACTCCCAGTGGCCGTAGCCTATCCCAGGAGATATTTGCATGATCATTCGCATAATGATAAGCCGCTTATTTACGTCGCCGGACATCGTAAGCCACCCTACAGCGCTGGTTGATGCGAGCGATTACAATCGAGTAAGCATCGAAAAGTGCATTCTGGAACGCATTCAAAAAAAATTCTGGAAGGCAAAGAATATCTACCTTCAAGCCTTCGGTCGCCGCCCGGTCACTCCTACATCGCAGCCCCCTTTGTGTTTTGCTCTTGCTCCGTTCTATAGGTATACACAGAGGCGCCAAACGTGGCGCCAAGAAGAACACGCAAAGTAGCAACAAAATAGTGAAGCGTACAACGCCCTAAATTTAGGTGCCGCATCAGTCAGAATGTAGCAAAATTTCGCGCATATTTAGGCAAAAAGCAGCAAAAGTAACAGATGTTAGCCTCGTACATTATGTATCTGCACAAGAAACGAGCTCTTAACGAGCTAGGCTCTGGCCCTCCCTCTCTCCCAAAATTGCTTGGTTCCTGACCACATTCAGCCCACCACCCTTTACCCTCAAAGCTCTCATCTTTCTGAACACCATAGGACTTCGATCCATATTGTGAAGGGGCTCATTGCTTCATTCCCCGCATCACCACCAACAACGGGGTAGAGCATCGCCCCTGGCGATGAAACTCCCTGGTCATCACCTCGAAATAAAGTTGTTGTTGTTCCACAAGAAATGAGAACACCTTCTCTGGGTGCTGTGCCGGATAAAGACGTCAAAACTGGGGCCGAAGTAGAGGACCTTCCCTTGTGGCTAGTGGCCATTTTTTGCTGATTCATTCGCAGCAAGTAACTGCAAGTAACTAATACCGGACACATTGCAATGCGCCAACATTCAAACCGTGACGGAAAGTACTGATTATGAGGCTGGACCCAGCCAGGAAACACCCACCAGGAAAATACAGTCAGAAAAGCCAGACGGCAGAGAGAACAACAACAACATCTAGACACCCACGATGACCCGAGCCGTAGTCACACCTATCGACTGCGGATGAAGTGCCAGACTGCCATATTGCTGACATGTATCAACCATGGTTACGGAGTTGCCACTCCGGGGTTGGAATGATTCCGGAATTATTCCAGGTTTATCAGAGCCCGAAATGGAATTGGAATGGAATGGAGAAAAGTGTCATAGGAATGGGAATGGAATGGTCTGGGTGCCCCGGTGGCAGTTTTGGTTTCAACAACAGAGAGAGGGCGCAGACAAGCTGGTTCATGATGACAAGGATGCAACCCGAGGCAGGGAATTAAACAACAGACAACAATTTCGTCAGACACATCAACAAAATTTAGTAGCGAAACCGTCACTTATATACACAACAACTTCCGGAGATGGGGTATGGGCACAAGGGAGGGCTTGCTGACGCAATGTCCACGTGCAGCTATCTAAAGATTCCCTGAGTAACCTCCGCCACAAATACCTTTCTTTACACAAAACTTAGGTTTCAGAGAAAATCGGTTGGCAATTGTTGCATTCACGCACGTGGGCTACGAGTTCACTGGAAATGTGATTCTTCCCCGTATTTAGGTTATGCTCTTTGCTCCTATGATGCTCCTATGCTCCTATGATGCTCCTATGATTCAAGCACCTCTTTGGTTGCCCCACATAGCACAGACCAGAACTAAAAGGAATACAGTAAACCACTCCGCTGGAACAAGATACGAAGGGCTTTTTGTGGCAATTTGTGGCGGAGGTTATTCAGGGAATCTTTTGAGGTAGCTGCACGTGGACATTGTGTCAGCAAGCCCTCCCTTGTGCCCATACCCCCTCTCCGGAGGTTGATGTGTATATAAGTAACGGTTTCGCTATTAAATTTTGTTGCTGTGTCTGAGGAAATTGTTGTCTGTTGTCTGTTGTTGTGGTATCTTGTTCAATTCCCTGCCTCGGGTTTCATCCTTGTCATATTGGTTTCAATGTGCTGGTTTCTGCCCTCGCACCCTTTGCACCACACCAGCACACGGTCAAGAGTGAAATAACCTTGTCTTTGTGCTTTTTCAGTGCTTGGTAATGTCAATCTCCTCTAGCACTGCTGGACTTGCCAGTGTGGTTACCGGTCGTTTTCTTTTATTGAGGGAATTAACGGAATGGAATTGGGTTGCCAAGCCATTCCAGGAGTTTGAACTGACCATAGCTTTTCATTCCGAGGAATTGAAAGGAATGGAATTATCGCAAATCTCCATTCCTCGAATGGAATTGGAACGGAATGGGAGAACCCCTTCCACAACCCTGGTATCAACACCCGATGTTGTCTGTCGTTTCGGACGGCTGCCATGTCTCGGTATTCCAATCTCGTTGACGATTCTGGTGGTAAACTCATTCATACGCTGAACATCCTTCCAATGCAGTTACCAGGAGGAAATCAAGAAAGTTGAGTTTACACATTGCTATGCTCAAAATGTCCGCGAAGGATTTCGTTCCCATAGTTTTCACTTGTGTATATCGGGTCCAAAACTCACCTCGCCCATGCTTCCGAGCGTCAACAGCGCTTTTACTGAGCAGTCAGCTATTTGCTTCGAAGACGTATCCGTGTCCTTGAAAGGAAGAATACGAGAGTTAGGTTCCTTGTTTGTCGTTTATTTTCATGTAAATGGGTTACGTTTTACAAGTAAAACTGTCAGCTATAGTCCTTTAGTGCGAAGAGACCTACTTGAAATTGTTTCAGTGTCTGAACCAACTGCGTTACGACGATTACGCTCGCGTCAACGTCATTCGTCAAATGGGAAAGGATGTTCCCACCGCATATCGTGTCAAATTATTTTTTTTTTATGTAGAGACGCGATATTGTTATGAACAGCACAGCGTCATGATGGCAATGGCTTAATGAGAGAACGACAATGCGCGTGATATGCCTCTTGTCATTGTCTTCGCTACAATATATACTAAACGGCTAAGCAGATTTTGCCCGGGCTTTTTGCTAAACGCGCACGTGGTCCTCAAGGCGGTGCATCACCACTGACGCTCTATGGGAATCCCCATACATTTTTCAACTCTCGTAGCGCCACGAAAATTTGGTTGATCTCCGTGCAACTGCTTTTAAATGGAAGAGGATGCTTAGATCTAGTGCATGATCGAAGCAGATTTTGCGTTTTAGACTCAGAAATTTTTATATCGTCGTCGAAACGTTTGGGAAAAACTATATTTCGAGATTCCGCTCGCTTACAAAATAGAGCCGCCCAAAATCGAAAATCTGGCTCGATCACGCACTAGAAAAACATATCAAGAACCAATACCAACAAAAAGATTTTATCTATGTTAAGCCGTTGACTCGGCACACGAGTTTTTGTCAGGTATGGTCATCCGTCGAGTACGTCCCTTCAGAATGGGAAGCGCACTGCTGCCATCTATCATCGAGTGTGTCGTCACAAGCAACAACAATTTGACCGCTGGAAATGATATACCGCTGCACGTGGCCGGAAGACGACGAGGCCGACGTTGACCATGACGCGGGAGCACGAGCACGGGCAGCGTAGCCCAGCCCCAAATTTTGTTTATTGTTTGTTCAACGATGCTCATTTTCTCGGGGAACAGTAGATGAAACTTATTTGTCTTGGAATTCCCAGTCGCAGCCACAGAAATGTGGAAGGATCATGCTTGTAAAAAAAAAATAGTGGCGCTGGATAGGTTATACAGTGAAATCTTTTCTTTTACACTGGATGCCGGAAACCTGGCAGCGCTTTTACCACTCATCCAGTAGGGTGTCAACGGGAAGGGGGGTCTATTGTTTCATGGGACAACTTTACAATAGTTATTTGAACCGCACTGGGTATCCCCTCGTCCCATGACGTGGTTAGGAGCGCGGATCAAGTACCCTAGACTCTAAGCATTTGGAATTTCGGGCGGCGGATGGAGCTGGTTGGGGCAGATTTCAGACACTTCCATATCGTTTAGTGTACAATAAGGTACAGCGGACAATTTGATGGGCAAGTGTGCAAATATGCTTCGGCTGAGGAAAGTTATTCAGGATCGAAGTTGAATTAGAATGGAAGCTGAAATGGGATCGGAGCACTTGGGACCCAGGTCGAAGTATGGTAAATAAATGCATAGAAATGTTGGCTCCCTCAGATTGGGAAATGAATATCAGCGTTACGACGTCATACGCTAGCACTGGGATGGCAGAAGCGTCAAAAACCGGCGGCACGGCAAACCCTCTCTTCCTCACACCGTTACACAATGAGGGCGTCAGGGCGGACACTGATGAACGTGAGCATATGATGCCAGTAATACTTTAGTGGTACCTCAGAAAGTTATACATGTGTAGTTGCTTGCACGATGAAGCAAAGATTACAACACCTGGATGCTCACGTGCGGATCAGTAGCTTCAAGGCGCTCGGAATCTATCACCCATTCAGTTGTGCACTTGCGGACATGGAAGTCGTTTCTGAACGCAGAAAAGGACTGCGCAGTGAACTAACACTGCAGTACAAAATGTGCACACTAAAGGGTGTGGCTGACACTGAGGTTCCACCAAGCATCGTACAAGATCATATGGACGTGAACATCGCTGTAGTCTTGGGAGTCCTCTCTAGTGGAACGGCATATTGAGCCTATGATCAGTTATGTGCCGCACTAAGCATGCCGTGTATGGTGACCGGAACATTCGCTAAATATCAGGACCAACTGGTGGACGGTAGCAAGCGTACAGGACAGAGTCACGTACCGGAACTGAGGAAGTGCGGTCTGTGGAAGTGCGTGCATGCCTACTGGTACCAGATCCACGGCCAACTCCACGTATAACCAACCGGCAGTACTGCCTCTTCGTTGTAGGTACTGGACGACGCCTTTCGGAACGAGAAAAGGGTGGTGTATCTTGCGCGAATTTATAACGACTACCTCCTGCCAGAGCCTGTTGACCCTCGCTACACTCTTAACTCCGTACCCTTTAGTAAAGGGTAAAAAATCGCAATATTTTACCCTCTATTTCAGAAGCTACCAGGTACCCTCTGAGTGACACCTTTTATAAAAGTTACAAGGAAACCCACTAATTAGAGGTTACGGCCTTCAATCCAGCACCTGCCCGTAAAGGTTACGCCAACGTGCGGCTTTTTATGCAGGATGTTCATTTTTATTCGCAACAGAGTAGCGCTCATTTGGCAGGTGGGTTATGTGAATCTTTGCTAATTAGTCGATCCGTAGTTACAAACACATGCGTCAGGAAATGTCGGAAATGTTTGTAACTACGGATGGGTTAATTTGCGAAAATTAACATAACCCACCTGTCAAATGAGCGCTGGTGTGATGCGAATAAAAACAAACACCCTGTGCGTGGGATATGGATAGACATTTACAGAACACACCAATGTTCAATCGATCCTAGGCCTTGAAAACCTCATCGCACCCATTCTCCTGGCGGATCAGAGTAGGAACTGAACTCATCCAGCCTCGACCTCACCGATCAGAACATAACATCGGAATGACAACGCACTTTCAAGAGACGACGGTCTTCCAATGGAATGCGAGAAGCCTCTTCTCCAAAGTGTCCGACTTCCGTCAATTCACCTGGCGACACAAGTTTCCTATTATGTGTATATCGGAATGCGGAATTCCGGTAGAGTTTCGTTTATCGAACTACGTGACATTCACCTCCAGTCCCCGTGGCGGGCGATGCCGATCCGCGTTGTTTGTTCGGTCCGACATTCCAGCCATCAAGAAGGATATTATTACGGGTGGACAGGGCGAATACGTATGTTGCATCGTGCGCATGGCCGACCTTGTCCTTACTGTGGTCTCACTTTACCTTCCTCCGGCGGTCGCTTACGATACTGGGGAGCTTGCCGCAGTACTGGACAACGTCCCGCCTCCATATCTTCTTTGTGGTGACTTCAACGCCCACAATGTCATCTGGGGCAGCGCGCGCTCCGACACGCGAGGGGAGCGACTGGCAGCCCTGTTCGAGGAGCGAAACCTCTTCATCCTCAATGATGGCTCCCCTACGTTCCTGAAGACAACGTACCATTCCTCCTGCTTGGACCTCTCTGTTGTGTCAGCTCCTATTGCACATCGCTTCAGATGGCAGGTGGGCGCTGATACCCTTGGAAGTGATCATCTTCCTGTCCTGATCAGCATGCAAGGTTCGCGAGTACAAGCCCGCTCCCACACAGCTAAAAGAACGGATTGGCAGTCCTACAGATGCATGCTCGAATCTTCACTTTTAGACTGGAGGCCCCAAAATGCCCATGACTTCTGCGACGTGGTTGCTAACGCGGCGCGCGCTGCGACCCAGGTGCACCGCATACCTGCCAAGTTCACGTCCGTCGACGCGGAGTATGAGAGGCTGCGCGCTATCCGCCGCCGCGCCGAGCGACGCGCCCGCCGCACACATCTCCCAGTCGACAAAAGTGAAGCGAGGCGGCTACAGAAGGTGATTCATAGGCATCTGTACAAGCTGACACGCGACCGCTGGAGAAGCTTCGCGACATCACTGTCTCCAAGAACACCCATGTCTCGAATTTGGTCGGTGCTCAAAGGGCTCGCCACTCCCGTTTTCCAAAGGCATCCTTTCCGCTCACTATCGCTTGCCACTGGGTGCCCTGAAGTCGAGGTTGCAGAGCAGTACTGTGCCCGCCTGACGTCGACACCTGCCGCTCCTCTCGCGTCTTCCCTTGACATCCCTGTAGCCCTTGAGTCCTCCGCAGATCCGTCATTGGATGCCCCATTTTCGCTTACCGAGCTCGAATCTGCTATAGGGCTCTCGCCTGCGCACACGTCGCCGGGTCCTGACGGAGTCACCTACAAAGCATTGCGGTATCTCCCGCTTTGTGGCCGCCAGCTCCTTCTGGGCCTCTTCAACGAAACTTGGCAGGCCAGCTCCATCCCGCCGCACTGGAAGTCCGCGATGATCGTGGCTATCCTTAAACCTGGCCAGTCCCCTCACAACATCGACTCTTTTCGGCCAATCGCACTTACAAGCTGCGCAGGGAAAGTCATGGAGCGGATGGTCCACTCTCGCCTGAACTGGTTCTTCGAAGCCTCGAACTTCTTCCCTGAAGTCATGGCCGGCTTCCGTCAAGGCAGGTCGGCGATAGACAACGTAATCGACATTGTCTCTAGTGTACAACAAGCGCGATCGGAAGGGAAGCTCACAGCAGCGGTCTTCCTTGACGTCAAAAAAAGCATATGACAGCGTGGTGCATAGCACTGTCATTGCGACGCTCCAAGAGGCTGGTATTGGGGGCCGCCCGCTCGCATGGATTCGGGACTTCCTCGTTGATCGCACCTTGTTTGTGCGCACCTCTCAAAGGGACACTGCACACTACAGAGTTCTGCGAGGTGTTCCGCAAGGGAGTGTGTTGAGCCCACTGCTGTTCAACGTCATCATGGCCGCTTTACCTGCTCAACTAAGTGAACATGTCAACATCACAATATACGCCGACGACCTCTGCATCTGGGCCTCCTCCACCCGTCGGGATGTAATCCAGCGTCGCTTGCAAGGTGCTTTGGACACTATCGTATCTTACCTCTCCGACCGTGGTCTTTCTATCTCACCTAGCAAGTCTGTTGCCATGGCATTCACCCGCCGATCCTTCCGCAAATTCCCCCTCCGCGTTGACGGCCAACAGCTCACCTTCGTACGTCATCACAAATACCTGGGCATAACCATTGACAGGGCGCTGACCTGGTCCAAGCATGTCAAGGCCCTGTCTACCGCGGCGACTACCATCGTGAACGTCCTCCGCCGCATCTCTGGTTCGTCCTGGGGCCCATCATACCCTGACCTTCGCCAGGTGCATACCTCACTCGTCCTAGGGCTCCTGCGTTACAGCTTACCGGTATTGCACGGTCTAAGTTCAACGACAGAGCGCGAACTTTTGAACATCCAGGCGCGAAGCCTTCGAGTGTGCCTTGGTGTCCCCAAAACGACCGACACCTTCCTGGTCTTGGCTGAGGCGAGGGAGACGCCAGCCCACGTCCTACGCGACATGGAGACCCTGCGCGCATGTGCGCGGTACCGCACACGACATGCTGCCCACTACCTACGGGACATTCACCTACTGTATGAAAGCTCAGGTTTCGGGGCTGCTGTTTGCAGGCTGGCACAGTCTCTTCCGCCCCCTCCGTCGCGCCTCCTATACGCTCCACCTTTGTGGACCCTCGAGCTGCCTCCGACGGACCTGCATATTCCCGACATGTCCCGCAAAAACGACACTCCTGTCCTCGCTGCGCGCCAGTTTGCTCTTGACCATTTGAACTCTGTCCACGGTCAGCGTAAAGGAATTTTCACAGATGGCTCGGTTGTGTACGGCGCGTCGTCTGCAGCTTTCTACATACCTCACAGCGATACTACGCAGACTTTCAAGCTGCCGCATGAAACTTCATCCACCGAAGCGGAACTGACAGCCATCTATGAAGCGCTCAACGCCATATCCGGTTCACAGGCCGACTCGTGGTCCATCTTCACGGACAGCAAGTCAGCATTGGAGACCTTGGCGTCGTACCGGTGCAGTGCTATTTGCGATCTCCGCACGCTTGTAATCGCCAGATACAACGAGCTCTTGGCTTCCGGCCACAGCGTACGTCTCCAGTGGGTACCCAGTCACGTCGGGTTGCCCGGAAATACCCGTGCCGACCTTGCTGCGAAACGTGCCCATACCACGGCTGCCTTGAGTCTCAGCATCCCGCTTTCAATGTCTGCCTGCCTGCTCCAAATACGTCGCTTGCGCACTCGCTGTGTCATAGATTTCACAGAACGTGCCATCTCGCCCAATACATTCCTGCACTCCATCGACCCAAAAATGCAATACGTCCCTCCCCCAAACATCACGAGGAGGGAGGCGTCCGTTATCCACCGACTTCGGTTAAGCGTGGCTCGAACGCCAACACGGCTCTTCCAACTCAACACGCTTGACACCCCTACATGTGCAGCCTGCTCTACCGAGGGCAACACTTCCCACCTACTCCTCCACTGTCGCCTGTTCGCCGCTCCCCGTGCCACTCTGATGGAGCGGCTAGCTGCCCTAGGGCTCAGGAAGGTCACGCTGGCAACGCTACTGGGCCCTCTGCAACGCCCCATTCAGTGGCGCGTCGGAAGGGAACTCGTACGCTTCCTTACCGACACAGGGCTCGCGCTGAGCCTGTGACTGCGCCTCTTCTTTCGCTCTTTCCGATTCGTCTTTATTTTTTCTTCTTTCTCTTTATTTTTCCTTTTCTCCCTTTTCCTTTTTGTAAGCGGGAATAGCAAGTCGGCTGCTGGAGCCAGGCTAACCTTTCCCCTCTTTCGTGTTTTTTTTTGTTTTGCAATAAACCTATATCCCCCCCCCCCAAGGTACCAAAATGAACCAACAGAAAAGGAGATCTTGAACATATGTATATTACAAAAACAGAAGTCTGTCGAGAGGTGACACATTGTGCACAAGTGCGATTCTGGTGTGAGGAGAAACCATGGTCGCTTTACCATGTATGTGGAAAAAAGAACTATCTTCTAAGTGAGAAGCAATGCATAAAGTGCGAGGAAGCTAGCGAGTCAAAACAACTGACCTATGTTTGCTAAGCTGAACACACCCAACGAAATGGAGAACTGCAGCAGAAAAAAAATTTATTCCACATTCGTGTTGCAGAGGCGAGCGCAAATGGCAATACAGTATTACATAAAACGCACACAACCTTGAGGAATATGAGTGTACAGTAACGCAGGAGACACTACATTACTGCGTTATCAGCGTTGGAGGCGCTCTGGGACGAGTTTGTGAGGTACTGCATTGCGCTGGTGACGGTATGTGAACCTGCATGTGGGATCCTGGGAACAAAAGTTTGGGCAATGAGAGTAACATTTACGGAACCATTCAAATCCGTACAAAGCACAAGGTACATTGCAGCACAAATGCGGGAAGGCGTTCACTCCGCGATTGAGTCTTAGAATATCGTAAGAATACAACGAGTAGGAAGCTGCGAATTATATATCTCGATGCATATATCCGCAGCTCGCAAAATGCACGCCGGTGTATTGACTTGGCGACCAAGTAAGAGCAGAAAAGTAGCAAGCGTAAGTGGCGTTCATATGCAGGACCGCAAAACGCTTGCCATAATCACAACAAACCTGCGCTAAGAGCTCTTGCTATCAAAATAACGCACGTACCTAGCACAAAATGTACACTTACCCAGTGTATGAAGTGTGTGAATTAGGGCTGCGGTGGTGACGTTCGTTTTCGGTTATATATTCTTTGCAATCTTCGCACTCACTACACTTTCCCCTGAGAACACCGAAAATATACTTGTTTGCTAGCGACATCTAGCTTTTCCGTTGTTCCTGACGATACTATGATAAACGCGAGGAAAACCACTGATTAAAACAGATTACACTTGTTAACGGACGGACGACGAGCGTTAAGCGTTTTAAGGAAACCGCTCTCAGTGTGGATAGACCTAGACCAGGCTCGGCTACGCAGCGAAATCGAAAATCTTGGTGGTTGCGGCATTGACAATTGTTTTCCACCCTTTAGAAAGAAACATACTATCAGTATTTCAGACTGCGAACTTATAATCTGTGTTCATACAGCATTGATAACATGTAGTTGACGTATAGGTGACGCTGAAACAGATAAAAAATAACAGCGTAGATTCGCAACTGTCGTCTCGAATGGGAGGCTGAAACGCGGCATTATACTGAAAAACAAAAGGAAAACAAACGATAAGAAACTAACAAAGAGATTATCGTTGGAGATTTCGCTTAGAAGTTACAGTGTCGGAGTAGAGGGTACATTTGTAAGTTACAACAAGCTGTTTTTGTTTTTTCCGAGATGTAACTTCTATTCGTGTTGTAAAGACATGACCTTGGTCGCTTTTAACCTCTAAATATACGTTACAGTGGTGTAACCTATAAGAAATCTCGAAATCTACGTCTATACAGAAGTTACATGTTTCTAAAAGTTACAATAAAAGGTACGGGTTTAAGAGTGTATCCTCGAAGCATGCGAATTAGGGCTCCCGATTAGGGCTCCCGATTACAGAAGGAAGTACGATAAGCCAGAAGAATTGTAATCAGTGTACAATCATCAGTGTAATCATCAGTGTACATCAGTGTAAACGCGCACTATTCAGATTCAAGGAGAGAAGAATGTGTGAATATACGAAAGGCTACCTGGGCGAATCTAAGCAATGTGTACTCGCTTTCGGGGACATACAGGCAACATGTCGCCGGTACACAGCTGAGAGTATTCGTGGGAAATGCATACATTACAGCGGTAGCTGTTAAGGGCACATCCAGAGGTGGAGAGTTTTCATTTTCCCGGAGGGGGCAAGGGCGCACCGCGAAGTAAGTACTCTGGCGGGGGGGGGGGGGGGGTATGTTTATTAAGAAAAACTAAGAAAGGAAAGGTAAGCCAGATGGATGTCGGCTTGTTATTCCAAAAAAAAGTGAACGGCAAAGAAAATAAGAAAACAAAAAGAAGGAAAGAAAAGGAAGCGAAAAATGAAGAACATAAAACTAAAGCTGAAGAATCGCACACTCTGGCGGGATATCCTATGATGTATGTACAACTGGTATAGAAATAAGAGGAAGGAAGAACAGAAAAAACAGAACAAAAGAAAAAAAACAGAAAGACATGTGCACAACTGAAGGCATTACGGCTTTGAAAACTGAGTGCAAAAAGAACAAAATGTATTGAATCCCCGGTGCTTGACCCGAAATGCGCGCAATATAATTAGAGCCTGAAGTTTTAGGGTTTTACCCGATTCTTCCCCGAATTTGCACCCCGAATTGAAGGTCGCCTCTTTAGGGTGAAACCCGATTTTTACCTGGCAAATTGCCCTCACTGGGATGTCTGTAGGAATGCATTAATTTACTTGTGTGGCAGAAAAATTCAGTTACATCACCATTTGTACCAAACCACTACAGTTAGTTGAGTAACTGAGCCTGATTTCACCCCGAATTTAGCATACTGGAAGTTTTTTTCACCCGAATTCGCATGAATTTAGTGCATACGTTTATTTACCCGTTTTTTACCCCCCGAATTTAGAAAAAAATATTTCCCGAAAACTTCAGGCTCTAAATATAATGAATATGGTCAATGAAATGGAGCAGCGGGAGTTGAACCCGCTCCCAACGAATATGCGTTCCGAGGATCCTACCGCTACACCTCACTGGCAGCTGTACCTTTTCGACTGCTTCGTTTCATTGATCTGATTGCTTTGTGCGAAATTCAGGCTATGTGTTGTGTCATCCTCTGTGTTTCTTCGCCTCACCTTCTACAGTGATAATGAGTATGGCCAGCGGATACATATTTTACAAATTGCAAGATGCAGTTTTGGGTTGGAGCATCTTCGCTCTTTTGACCCGGGCGCGCCGAGCACCAAAGGTTGGTGTCAGTCTCTTAGCGGGATTTCCCGGGGGAGGCGGCGCCCCCCCCCCTAGTTCACGTTCCGGGGGAACAAGGCCCCCCCCCCCCCCCCCCCCGCAGTCGGCGCCTATGGGCACATCCATCCGAGATCTCGTGGTCGGCAGCGGGAAACGCCCTGCACATAACCTGCACAGGGTATACTCCAAGTGGTCGAGACCAGGGTTGCGGAATGGGGTCTCCCATTCGGTTTCAATTCCATTCCGAGGAATGGAGATTTGCGATAATTCCATTCCTTTTACTTCCTCGGAATGAAAAGGTATGATGAGTTCCCACTCCTGGAATGGCTTGGCAACCCAATTCTATTCCGTTAATTCCCTCAATAAAAGAAAAGGACCGGTAACCTGTAACCGGTAACATCACCTGTATACGGCATGCTGGGGATAGTTGACAAAAACAATCAGGAAATACCGAGGTTGTAAAGACGGTTCGCAATTCCGAACCCCGCGAAGGATGACCCGGCGAACCTCTCTTTACGGCCATCTAGAACCAACCAAACAACCGTTTGTACCATCCGTCGAGTGACGCGTCAACTTAAAGGGGCACTAAAATGCAAAAACAACTTGATCTCAAATGAAAGTCCGTGTTTCAATTTGTATAATACAAGCAAAATTAGTTCACACAGCGCTACCGTTTAGAAGAAAACGCAATGAAAACAAAGCAGTCTTTGGCGGCAACGAGTAGTATCCCCAGGAGGCAAAGATTGGCGGCATCCAATGAGACACCAGTAGAAGCGCGTGAAACGTATCGCGGGCATGTGGATTTGGAACGGGTCCGATGGCAGTGTTCCATATATGCGCGGCATGATGCGCACTGATGCATTTTTCAATACCGATTCACTGAATTGTAGCCCACAACAGTTCTTGCGAATGTTCCACTGACAACATTTATCTTCACGTCCTTCGGACAGCGACGCCAGTCCGCTTCGCAACGCGCACTATGTTTTTCACCGGGACTGCTCCATGGCGTGGTACGGACTAAAAACACCGATGCAAGAGCTGAAGCGACGTTCACTGCTTAGCGCCGAAGTAAGAAAGAGACCGGCATAATTTCGATTGTAGCTCCGTAACGCAATCAAATTTTTGAATTAGATAACAAGTACGAAATTAACATAGCGTGTAACGTAATTTGAAGTGAACTTGTTTTTGCATTTTAGTGCCCCTTTAAACTAAAAGATACGATAATGAACGTCATGTCCAGTTTGAATCCAGTAGCACGACTGTAACCGAATGTTTCCGCTCCAGATTTCGAAGCGCGTGCTTGTTGAGGGCGCGGAACAAATAGAAAAAAAAATCTTACGCGGAACTTACATTTGCTTGGAACGGATACTTGTGGTAACAAAGGCGGACCGTGACGCACCCAATATGAAGTCCCTAAGGAAAAGAGAACGTGTCATTTAACACCCCAACTCTTTGACCGTCATTAGAACGTGCCTGCTCAACGATGTACTGTTGGGGACACGGTTGTCTAAAGTCTCCAGCCCGTGACGGAGCGATCCCCTATCGCCGATGTCGCGCACGAAGGAACTATACCAATGCCCTCCCCGAGGGGAGGCCGCGCTGAACTGCTCTCCCTAGCAGACAACGCTGAGAATGCGATGGTACTCTCTCCCGACAGGGGGCGCTGCCTGGCCTTACCTCCGTGACTGTAATGGTATAGTTCCTTCGTTTTTAGACAACCGTGTCCCCAACAGTGCGTGTGGCAATGAAGACAAGAAAGGCGTTGCATCATCTAAGGCAATGGCTAGCGTCACGTGTTGAACCATTCACTGTTTACAAACAGAAGGCACATCCGGAACTTGTCTAGGATTCCTTACGTCAGTGGACGTGTGGCGCCAGGCTGTGTCACTCATTTCAGTTAAACCCTTTCGCTGCTTACAAACAGAGTTCGAGGTAACACGATACAAGTAACTCGTTACTGTAACTAAGTTTCTTTTTTTTTGGTAACTTAACTCGGTACTTTTGCATCGCGGTAACTTTCAGAGGAACGCGTTTCTTTTTCAGGAACTTTGTCGAAGTAACTTAAGCGAAGCTGCAAGTTAGTTTTAATACGCTTTTTACTCACGTCCACATATTTTCTTGCTCTCTCTCCGGTTCTTTCGTGTCATTTTATGCCATAAAACGTGATATTCAATCAATGACAGGATTCTATTCAGAAAGTAAGAACCGCCGCCATTGAAATAAAGCTGAACCACTGTACACCCACAGGGAGTAAGATGCAAAAGCGTTTGAACTGTTGTACATAAATGAGAACGATCTAAGCGTGTAGCACTCCTCTGCAGGCAACTCAAGGTCTAACTCAACTGCTCACGCGCGCTGCACATGTGTAGTGCTATTTTGTGTCCGAAGCAACTTTGAAGTAACTCGTTCTTTTTTAAGCAACTCCGTAACTGCGAGTTACGTTTCAGGCGGAAGAACTTCGTTATTAACTTCGTTACATTTTTCACACGGTAACTTGACTCGTAACGAGTTCTTTTTGACGGGTAACTTCTCGATCTATGTTTACAAAGAGCGAACTTAAGTGAATGGGCGTGGCACAACATGGGGCCGCTGACGCTGGGAACCCAAGGCAATTTCTGGTTGTGCCTTCTGCTTGTAAACAGTGAAAAGGCGAATAGAAATAGCGATGTGTGGGTAGGCGGTTTGTGAGGATGCAACCTAAGTGGCATTTGAGCACGTCACTCGCTCTTATAGTTTTATTAGCTCGTCCATAAACAGCGCGATGACCTTCTAGTATGGTACAAAGTTAGTACAAAACAGTGAAAAATTAATTAGTTAAACATTGTACAATAAAAAACGTCAATGTCACAGGTCAATGTCACAAATGCTGCACACGGGTCAGAGGACTCAGTGAGCTACGTCTCGGAACATTAAAAACGCGACACTGGCGGAAAGTTCTCATTGGTGCATGACAACTGATGGATTCAATCAAGCACTGGCTATCGAAAATGCCATGAACGCATTTGCACAAAAATATAAGGTCTCGACTTTTCCGTCTCGCAACCAACGTGTCTAAATTGCAACGGCCAAATATTCTGTTATACCCATTGTTCAATGGCAGCGGTTCTTACTTCTTGAATAGAATACTGTCATTGATTGAATATCACGTTTTATGGCAAAAAATGCCATGAAGGGACGGGAGAGAAAGCATGAAAATATGTGGACGTGAGTGAAAAGCCAGTTAAAAGTAACTTGTAACTTAACTTAAGTTACTTTGGCAAAGTTACTAATAAAAGGAACGAGTTCCTCTGAAAGTTACCGCGGCGCAAAAGTACCGAGTTAAGTTACAAGTTACAAAAAAAAGGAACTTAGTTACAGTAACGAGTTACCTCGAACTCTGGTTCAAAGTGACGAGGTCTTACTTGCCCTTTGTATTATGGAGGCGTCCAGAGAGTAGCGAAGCATCAAATCCTTCATGCATTTTTCAAATATCTTGGTTGCCCAGAAAGTGCCCTTAACATTCGTGATGACGCCTAGAAAGAAAACACAGAGATCAGTTGCCCCGTAGCTCCACTACGGGTCCCTAATCCATTAAGAGGGGATACGAGTGAGGCGGCATCTCCGATTCACGATTTTTTCGCTCGTAGATGGCGCCACACGAACATACGGGTCTCAGCCTGGAGGAAGCTGTAACCATTACCCTTAGTACAAATAACTCACTCCTCCGCAGGATTATGTAGTCCCAAACACACGTGTGACCTCCTTGACTATTGAGATGCAGGGATCTCACGTCATGTTTGGGTTGCCAAGGCCAACTCAGCTACAAAGAAAGAAGGAGGTCCCGACGAAAGCCATTCTTCTTCCCTTTTGTCCCTTTGTGGACTGCATCTGGTGACTTCTTGATGTTTTGCTATCTTAGCTTGTCTGACTTTCTGGACGCAGCGCGGAGTCAAATGTTATATTTCGTTGGCCCTCGCTTATTTATATTCACCTGCTGATTTTTCTTTGGCGCCGAGTTCTCACACTGGAACATTCTGCGGACGCATTTTGTATTTAACTGACTATTCTGATTTAGTGTATTTACCTTGCGTCTGTGTGCAAGTGAATCTAAATTTATTTGTCGCTACAAACATTAGCCGAATAAGTCCTCCGAAACCTAGACAAGATAAGCCGTGCAGCAGACCTTTGCATTTTGTCTTCTTTATTTTTTTATTTATTTTTTTTTCTCGGACAGTGTGGATGTGCAGAGATCCAAGACTGCAGATGCATACTCTAAATGAGGGGAACTAATATTTCGCCGATATTTCGAACAGAGACTGTTGAAGAAGAACAGTCTCAGAAGAACAGAAGAAGAACAGTCTTAGTTCGAAATATCGGCGGCTTCTGTCCTGAGGCAACTCCCTTCCTAATGTTTTGATTGATTGATTTGGAAAAGAAAAAAATGGAGATGTTAGTCCCGAGCCAATCGGAACTAATGCTTTATATGCTGTTAATTTAATACGTTTTGTTGTACCATGGCGAAATTTCCTTCTTATAGTTTCCACGGACGAGCGGCTTTCGCACACATATGGATATCCGATTTCAGAACTTTCCCTTTAAATTTGCCGCCACCAATGAGATGGGTGCCCAGAAGAAGCACAGACTGTCGGCTGCTCCCAACGTCAGGCCATATTCTTCAATAGGTGTAATTCGTCGGGTTGTACCCACTTTTCTGTTCAGCTATGTTGTTCGTAAATGACAAAGGTCTTAAAATAACCAGTGGCCTCCCCTCTTCGGCTGAACAAAGCAAACAAATAAATAAAAAAGCAGAGGACACTGATTGCCTGCACCCAGACATGTACAAGATACTCAAAAATGTATTTAAGATAAGATAATAAATACTGACGTTAGAATGTAACTAAGATAGAGTATAAATACATGAAAATTAAAGTAATTAAGATAGAGTACGAAATACTTCAAAAAGAATTTGAAATACAATTAAGATACTACTATTTATCCTTGAACTCAAAAAGTCACCAGTCACAGGTCAATGCGGCGAGTCGCTGCTATGTGACATGAATAACCTGAAACCCGCGTACTATGCAAGCCGTCCCTGTATGATAGGAGACATCTAAACAGAAGTCCCAAAAAGATGACAAAGAGATATCACATAACTCCACTAAGTATATGTGACCCAGAACAAATCAAACTTCTAGCAGGTCCCTGCTCTGCGAGGTCAGAATTCGTTAGGGCACACATAATAGAACCTTCATCCGCAAAGGATTAGTACATACGGAGCAAGATCTCGAAATGGAGACTTCCAAGAGGGGCCAATGTCCGGGTCAAGTCCGAGGGACTCAGGAAATTTCCACTGAACACGCAAGATAATGGAAAGACGAGACACAGAAAGTTTGAGAGGGAGATCCAAAATATGTAATTAGAGTATTAAGTAGAAAATACCATAAAATGTATTTTAAATAGAGTACAAATACACAAAACAAAACGTATTGAGTAGAGTACCAAAATACCTCAAATTGTATTTAAAATACAGTATTTTAAATACAATACTCCAAATACGTACAAGTCGGCCTGCACCGTATGCTCGAATCAAAACTTACGGAAAAACAGGTGCGTACGACCCACTCCACGGAGCTTTGAACTCCTTTCAAAACAAACGCCTTCCCAACAAACGGCGTCGATCAAACGGCATTCGACCAAACGATTTTCGATGAAATGGGCGGACACCCAGTTTTAGTTTATTTACTTTGCGCCTATGTGCAGGTGAACCTAAATTTGGTCCTTACAACATACATGTATCCTTCGAAACCTAGACAAGGTATCAGTAGGTCGAAACTTAAAAAAGGCCGAAAAATTAAAACATCGAACGATCAGAAGGCTGAAAATTCAGAAAACCGAACTATCAGCAGTCCGGAAAGCCAGAAAACCGAATTACCGTAAGGTCGAAAAGTAAGGAAGCCAAGATACGGAAATTGTTATTCCAACTGCGATAAAAAATGAGCTCTACAAAGTAAGTAGGATAGAATTGTTGAGAATTAATACAGGGAATAAATCGTTTCACCAAACTTCCCTTTAGATAACGTACTTTCGATCACTTAGGCAGAAAACAAAAAGTAGAGATGACTGTGTTATTGCATGTGTTTATTGTACACGACGACAATCACGTTCGGGTTGCCAAATATATAGAGCGACATCATCTCCTCTAAAATTCATTGAGTGGGTAGTACAAGTCATTCACTGGCAATCACCCACCAGGCACATTCTCTTTGTAAACATGTCCCCAAGAGTCTAGGCAGCTAAGACTCTCAGACTTGCAAATGCAGGTTGCAGTACATCAGTGCAAATAGTGTTCCGTGAATTTTGGGAGCAAGCCTTTTTTCTTTTTCAGAACTTGCCATTTTTTGAGTCAATATACCCAATAAGCACCCTTCTTTTGGGTGTAATATGTGACACCCCTGTTACACCCATCATTGGACCCCGAGCCCGAGAACTGGGAAGACTGAACTATCGAAAGCCAGAGGCCACCAAGAATGGAAAAATATATATTCGAAAAGTTACATCTGCCACATCAGATCCACAACGCTGTGCTCAGGACAGGTATTGGGAATTAATGTGCTAAATGCTTGTGATGCATTTAAAATAACTTTGTATGACCTTGTCCAGCGCATGCCACTTTTTGGCAGCATCCCTCGTGTACTGGGGTTGATCTTACAGCTGTGGATAGAGAAAGAGCTTCTTTTGAAAAAGTTCTGTTAAAAAGTGAATTTCTACGTGGAGTCTTTTTCAACGTTTTATTCATAAATTATTTATTTCGCAGACATCCTCTTGGAATTCCTTATTTTTCGGCCTTTCCATAATCCAGTCTTTGACTGTTTGATATTACCTCATCAAAAAAAGAAACTGTCTTCCAATTTCCACACATCGGGAGAGCGAATGATAACACCACTCGGTCTCACTGTGCCTCACCTCCCCTAACCCTACCGTTCTTTTTACGTGCATGTGATGCGAGACGAATATTGTGTGGCTGTGTAGCAAAGCTTTCCTGGTCTATGCCGCCTATTCTCCCTATTCTCACTCAAGGCCTTCCCATTATTTTACGACGACCTACTCAACGTGGATCTCTTCAGACAGGTTTCACGACCTCAATTTCGCGCTTCCGCTGCCGGGGAAACCCCTTCTGGGATAGGGTGCCAGACCAGTGGCTGCATTCCGCGGAACGATATGAAGTTCTCTTCTGACCAGCAATGTGGAGCTACTGTACGATGGCAAGACGGGGCAGTTCACGGAGCCGTACATACCTTAAGTTTTTTCAATATTGTGAACAACTGGAGGCATGGACAGACATGACATGGACACGTAAATATTCAAGAAAGAATTCCGCGTAAATGCTACTGATTACATTTCACATATGTGCTACAGTAAACGAGCTACGAACTTCCAAAAGCGAGAGACCGAACTTATAAATTTTTTGCAGCTTTCGTAAGGTTTTTAAAAACTTCTGGGAAAAAAAATTGCAAATGTGTCCAATACGAATTTTTTGAAATTCTAAAATCTATCGAACAAGGCCATTTTGGTCCAAATCGGTTCAGTATTAGCTGCAAAAGATCGCATTGTTTCGCCCATAGAGAATACATGGGGCCGCCGGAGGTCGTATCCCCTCTTAAGAGGCCATACCAGTCGGGGAGCAACTCCGATTCACGATTTTCACGATTCTAGATGGCGCCACGCTCGCCGTCCTTTTCACGCCGTTCGTCTCCGACTCCCGAAATAATCCGTATTGTGCATGGTTGACCTCGCGAGTTTAAGGCGGCCCGCGCCCTCTGCGTTGTTTGTCGAGTGGTAAAGTGTCGGACTTTGCCAAGAAAGGTCCGCATTTCGATTCGAGACATTCACGTCTTTTTGTTTGTCTCCTATTGCTACATGAGTATTTTATTTTTATTTTTTTGTTCTTATATATTTATGCTACAATTATTGTTTTCACAAGTCACTACCGCCTGTACTGACTGATTATGGAATGTTTAGTTGCTCTTCGTATTGTTTTACTTGTGCATACTTACTGTATGCCGAGTTGCCGACGTACAAGTGTGATCGGATAGTCCGGATGCCGGTATCTCGGAGGCTTTCAATTGGATCTACCAGCGGCTATAAATTAGGCTATAAACATTGCCTACACACAGCGCTTACAATGCCAGTCTGGAGAATCTAGTGCTCGAAACGGTATTCGCTTTTTTTTTGCACTAGCTTACATCATCATCATCGTCATCATCATCATCATCATCATCATAATAATAATAATAATGTGCCCAAGAACAGCCGAAGCTTTGGTGTTGGCGCACGCAGACAATGCAGTATTTACAAATATATACACACACATATACAGGGTGTCCCAGAAAACGTGTCATTGAATTATAATAAAAAAGCTACACCACCTAGGGTCATGCGGTCAATGGCATTTGTTGTTACTGAGTTTTTGCCACTTCCTCATGTGAATGTCGTGTAACGAAAGTTTAATTATGTAAATTTTTGCGAGCTTAAGTCGGAAATTTGCCTAGCACAGGTCACTTTTTTACCCCACCAATGTGAAGAGCGTGTCTAATTTAGTCAAATTAATGATAATTGACAGGGATATTCAGGAGCTATCCCGTCGGAAAAAATAGCCGAACATCATGCTCTACGGAGGTCGCACAGAATAGCGCACGATGAATTTTTCAGCGCAATCTTTGTCAGTCCGACGAAAGGAGGTTAAAAACCCAGCCCTCCCCGACATCGCAGAAAGAGATAACACAGGCACGGCTTATCACGTCCGACTTTCGCTGGGATAATGCTTTCCCTCTCCCAATTTTAGGAACTGTTACTTTTTCTACTATCACTCTGTGGGCTGGCTTCGGAACCTCCTTTCGTCGCACTGAGAGCGATTGCGCTCAAAAAGTCATCGCGCGTTATCGTCCGGTGCCCCGAAAAGCATGATATTCGGCTATTTTTTCCGATGGGTTAGCTCGTAAATATCACTGTCAATTATCATGAATTTGAGTGAATTCGGTACGCTCTTCATATTGGTGGGGTAAAAAAGTGACATTTACTTGGCAAATTTCCGAGTTCAGTTCGCAAATATTTACATAATTAAACTTGGAGTACATGACATTCACGTCAGGAGGTGGCAAAAACCTAATAAGAACAAATGCTGTTGACCGCATGATTCTAGGTGGCGTAGTTTTTTTATTATAATTCAATGCACGTTTTCTGTCAAAAACGTGTCATTCGGACTTTATAAAAAAAACGGGGCGACGGAAAAATACGGGGTAAACGGCACTTGTGCGGCAACTGAATTAACGGGGCGACGGAAAAATACGGGGTAAACGGCACTTGTGCGGCAACTGAATTTGCCATGTTGCAAAACTATTTTCATTTGATTTTAATTAACATAAATTGAATTTCTTTAATTGAACTCCAAAATTTCCCAAGTCAACCTAACGTTTTTTTTACGGAATTAGAGAGCCCGTAGCGAACTTAGTCAGATCCACCAAGAAATCCGCTCGATATTGCAAATGGAACT
Organism: Ornithodoros turicata; assembly: GCF_037126465.1. Lineage (NCBI taxonomy): Eukaryota > Metazoa > Arthropoda > Arachnida > Ixodida > Argasidae > Ornithodoros > Ornithodoros turicata. The sequence goes on from NC_088201.1 coordinate 203,361,842, forward strand.
GCCCCAAAAAGTCCCGAAATTGAGGCTTCAAAGTTTCGGGTATTCAACGGCGCACCAAATCAGTCGCAAAGATGCGCCGAGAGCAGCACATGCTCCTGTCCCCATGAAAGATAGAAGGTCGGAAAAAAAAGAGGGCGGGAAAAAAGAGGCGGAATCATTTTTGTTTGTCGCTTATCAACGTATGGTGGAATGTCAACCGCCTTGTTATCGGCACGTCTTGTGCTGCACGCCGGTTCGGCGATAAATTGTTCTAGCTTCGTGGGGGCAGGAGCATGTCCTGCTCTCCGCGCATCTTCGCGACTGATTTTGTGCGCCGTTGAATACCCGAAACTCTGAAGCCTCAATTTCGGGACTTTTTTGGGGCAGTCCCATGTGCAATATCGAGCGAATTTCTTGGTGGATCTGACTAAGTTCGCTACGGGCTCTCTAATTCTGTAAAAAAAACGTTAGGTTGACTTGGGAAATCTTGGAGTTCAATTAAAGAAATTTCATTTCTTTTAATTAAAATCAAATGAAAATATTTTTACAAGGTGGCATATTCAGTTGCCAAACAAATGCCGTTTACCCCGTATTTTTCCGCCGCCCCGTTTTTTTATAAAGTCCGAATGACACGTTTTTTGAAACACCCTGTATATATATACATACATATACAGGTTAGGCGAAACATAACATAACATATTCAGGAAGAGGAGCGTAACTGGAAGATATTCACAGTGATACATACAATACAGACTTGGAGATATACAGTACATAGTACTAAAAGAAAAAAAAAACTGTACAGCTTCACGTGTTACTGAGTGAACGCAAGAGGAGAGTTTTAAAAACGTTTGAATGGGAGGTAAAGATATCAACAGTGGGGTGAATTGCGTTCGTCATTTGTTGAATACGTACGATCGGATTTGCAGGCATATGGTGGGATAAGTACAATATATTCGTGTGTCGGGTTACATTGACAGGTACGGCGATATGAAGCTGATGTAATAAAGATGGTGTATCGAGAAAACTGTGTAAGATCTTATAACAGAGCATAATATCATGAAAACGGCGTCGTGTTGAGAGTGGTTGGAGGTTAAGAAATGACATTATCTCTCTATAGATATACATTCTAAAATGAGGGCTTTTTCTTAAGAATACGCTATGTACAATGTGTAGAAATTTATTCTGGACAGATTCAATCCGTGATGAGCCAGTGCAGGAAAGGGAGTTCCACACTGGAGACGCGTATTCCAGTCGCGGTAAAATTAAGGAACGATACAGGTGAAGAAATACAGAGTGTGGGGAAAAGATTTTGCATGTTTATGTGAGCAAGCCAATAATTTTGAGAGCTGAAGAGCGTACGTAAGAGACATGATCATGAAAACGCAGCTGGGAGTCGAAAACGACCCCCAAATCCTTCAGTACATCGACACGCTTGATGGCATCGGAACACATGTATGTATTGCATATAATGTTAGTTTTTCTTGAGTAAGTGACATGTTTCGTCTTCAATGGATTAATAGTCATCCCATTTTTAGAGCACCATTCAACCACAGAGGAAACGTCAGTTTGTAGCTTATGAACGTCATTTGGGTCGTGGATAACTTTAAATATCTTCACGTCATCGGCGTACTGAAGAACATGAGAATGACGAATATGCCCAGCTAAGTCAAAAATAAAGACATTGAAAAGGAGCGGCCCCAAAATTGAGCCTTGAGGAACACCTGAAGGAGGAAAGTAAGGAAAAGAAAAGGCACCGTGC